>NW_027206948.1:0-107084 GCF_032191515.1 Phaenicophaeus curvirostris | reverse complement strand
GAATTGTAACTTAAATGCGGCTAATAATGCGATTTTGGCAAAGAGAGTATCTCCCGCCGGGAAGCTACTACCATCAAATGTTTCCCCTCATTAGACTCCCCTCTGGAAGCACTTTCACTGCAAGCTGCAGATTCCCTCCTAACAGCAAGCTTTAGGATAGGGTACTGAATTGTAACTTACTTTCGCATAATAATGCGATTTTGACAAAGAGAGTATCTCCCACAGGAAAGCTGCTACCATCAAATGTTTGCCCTCGTTAGACTCCCCTCTGGAAGCGCTTTCACTGCAAGCTGCAGATTCCCTCCTAACAGCAAGCTTTAGGATAGGGTACTGAATTGTATCTTACTTTCGCCTAATAATGCGATTTTGGCAAAGAGAGTATCTCCCGCAGGGAAGCTGCTACCATTAAATGCTGGCTCTCGTTAGATTCCCCTCTGGAAGCGCTTTCACTGCAAGCTGCAGATACCCTCCTAACAGCAAGTTTAGGATAGGGTACTGAATTATAACTTACTTTCGCATAATAATGCGGTTTTGGAAAAGAGAGTATATCCCGCAGGGAAGCTGCTACCATCAAATGTTTGCCCTCATTAGACTCCCCTCTGGAAGCGCGTTCACTGCAAGCTGCAGATTCCCTCCTAACAGCAAGCTTTAGGATAGGGTACTGAATTGTAACTTAACTGCGGCTAATAAGGCGATTTTGGCAAAGAGAGTATCTCCCGCAGGGAAGCTGCTACCATCAAATGTTTGCCCTCGTTAGACTCCCCTCTGGAAGCGCTTTCACTGCAAGCTGCAGATTCCCTCCTAACAGCAAGCTTTAGGATAGGGTACTGAATTGTAACTTACTTTCGCCTAATAATCCGATTTTGGCAAAGAGAGTATCTCCCGCAGGGAAGCTGCTGCCATCAAATGTTTGCCCTCGTTAGACTCCCCTCTGGAAGCGCTTTGACTGCAAGCTGCAGATTCCCCTCCTAACAGCAAGCTTTAGGATAGGGTACTGAATTGTAACTTACTTTCGCCTAATAATGCGATTTTAGCAAAGAGAGTATCTCCCGCAGGGAAGCTGCTACCATCAAATGTTTGCCCTCATTAGACTCCCCTCTGGAAGCGCTTTCACTGCAAGCTGCAGATTCCCTCCTAACAGCAAGCTTTAGGATAGGGTACTGAATTGTAAATTACTTTCGCCTAATACTGCGTTTTTCGAAAAGAGACTATCTCCCGCAGGGAAGCAGGTACCATCAAATGTTTGCCCTCATTAGACTCCCCTCTGGAAGCGCTTTCACTGCAAGCTGCAGATTCCCTCCTAACAGCAAGCTTTACGATAGGGTACTGAATTGTAACTTAACTGCGGCTAATAATGCGATTTTGGCAAAGAGAGTATCTCCCGCAGGGAAGCTACTACCATCAAATGTTTGCCCTCATTAGACTCCCCTCTGGACGCGCTTTCCCTGCAAGCTGCAGATTCCCTCCTAACAGCAAGCTTTAGGATAGGGTACTGAATTGTAACTTACTTTCTCCTAATAATGCGATTTTGTTAAAGAGACTATCTCCCGCAGGGAAGCTGCTACCATCAAATGCTGGCTCTCGTTAGATTCCTCTCTTGAAGCACTTTCACTGCAACCTGCAGATTCCCTCCTAACAGCAATCTTTAGGAAAGGGTACTGAATTGTAACTTACTTTCGCCTAATAATGCGATTTTGCCAAAGAGACTATCTCCCGCAGGGAAGCTGCTACCATCAAATGCTGGCTCTCGTTAGATTCCTCTCTTGAAGCACTTTAACTGCAAGCTGCAGATTCCCTCCTAACAGCAAGCTTTAGGATAGGGTACTGAATTGTAACTTACTTTCGCCTAATAATGCGATTTTGGCAAAGAGATTATCTCCCGCAGGGAAGCTGCTACCATCAAACGTTTGCCCTCATTAGACTCTCCTGTTGAAGCGCTTTCACTGCAAGCTGCAGATTCCCTCCTAACAGCAAGTTTAGGATAGGGTACTGAATTGTAACTTACTTTCGCATAATAATGCGGTTTTGGAAAAGAGAGTATATCCCACAGGAAAGCTGCTACCATCAAATGTTTGCCCTCATTAGACTCCCCTCTGGAAGCGCGTTCACTGCAAGCTGCAGATTCCCTCCTAACAGCAAGCTTTAGGATAGGGTACTGAATTGTAACTTAACTGCGGCTAATAATGCGATTTTGGAAAAGAGAGTATCTCCCGCAGGGAAGCTGCTACCATCAAATGTTTGCCCTCGTTAGACTCCCCTCTGGAAGCGCTTTCACTGCAAGCTGCAGATTCCCTCCTAACAGCAAGCTTTAGGGTAAGGTACTGAATTGTATCTTACTTTCGCCTAATAATCTGATTTTGGCAAAGAGAGTATCTCCCGCAGGGAAGCTGCTGCCATCAAATGTTTGCCCTCATTATACTCCCCTCTGGAAGCGCTTTGACTGCAAGCTGCAGATTCCCTCCTAACAGCAAGCTTTAGGATAGGGTACTGAATTGTATCTTACTTTCGCCTAATAATGCGATTTTGGCAAAGAGAGTATCTCCCGCAGGGAAGCTGCTACCATCAAATGTTTGCCCTCATTAGACTCCCCTCTGGAAGCGCTTTCACTGCAAGCTGCAGATTCCCTCCTAACAGCAAGCTTTAGGATAAGGTACTGAATTGTAACTTAAATGCGGCTAATAATGAGATTTTGGCAAAGAGAATATCTCCCGCAGGGAAGCTGCTACCATCAAATATTTGCCCTCATTAGACTCCCCTCTGGAAGCGCTTTCACTGCAAGCTGCAGATTCCCTCCTAACAGCAAGCTTTAGAATAGGGTACTGAATTGTAACTTACTTTCGCTTAATGCGGTTTTGGAAAAGAGAGTATATCCCGCAGGGAAGCTGCTACCATCAAATGTTTGCCCTCATTAGACTCCCCTCTGGAATCGCGTTCACTGCAAGCTGCAGATTCCCTCCTAACAGCAAGCTTTAGGATAGGGTACTGAATTGTAACTTACTTTCGCCTAATAATGCGATTTTGGAAAAGAGAGTATCTCCCGCAGGGAAGCTGCTACCATCAAATGTTTACCCTCGTTAGACTCCCCTCTGGAAGCGCTTTCACTGCAAGCTGCAGATTCCCTCCTAACAGCAAGCTTTAGGATAGGGTACTGAATTGTAACTTACTTTCGCCTAATAATGCGATTTTGGCAAAGAGAGTATCTCCCGCAGGGAAGCTGCTACCATCAAATGTTTGCCCTCATTAGACTCCCCTCTGGAAGCGCTTTCACTGCAAGCTGCAGATTCCCTCCTAACAGCAAGCTTTAGGATAGGGTACTGAATTGTAACTTAAATGCGGCTAATAATGCGATTTTGGCAAAGAGAATATCTCCCGCAGGGAAGCTGCTACCATCAAATATTTGCCCTCATTAGACTCCTCTCTGGAAGCGCTTTCACTGCAAGCTGCACATTCCCTCCTAACAGCAAGCTTTAGGATATGGTACTGAATTGTAACTTACTTTTGCCTAATAAGGCGATTTTCGAAAAGAGTATCTCCCGCAGGGAAGCTGCTACTATCAAATGTTTGCCCTCATTAGACTCCCCTCTGGAAGCGCTTTCACTGCAAGCTGCAGATTCCCTCCTAACAGCAAGCTTTAGGATAGGGTACTGAATTGTAACTTACTTTCGCCTAATAATGCGATTTTGGAAAAGAGAGTATCTCCCGCAGGGAAGCTGCTACCATCAAATGTTTGCCCTCATTAGACTCCCCTCTGGAAGCGCTTTCACTTCAAGCTGCAGATTCCCTCCTAACAGCAAGCTTTAGGATAGGTTACTGAATTGTAACTTAACTGCGGATAATAATGCGAATTTGTCAAAGAGAGTATCTCCCGCAGGGAAGCTGCTACCATCAAATGTTTGCCCTCATTAGACTCCCCTCTGGAAGCGCTTTCACTGCAAGCTGCAGATTCCCTCCTATCAGCAAGCTTTAGGATAGGGTACTGAATTGTAACTTACTTTCGACTAATAATGGAATTTCGCAAAGAGACTATCTCCCTCAGGGAAGCTGCTACCATCAAATGTTTGCCCTCATTAGACTCCCCTCTGGAAGCGCTTTCACTGCAAGCTGCAGATTCCCTCCTAACAGCAAGCTTTAGGATAGGGTACTGAATTGTAACTTACTTTCGCCTAATAATGCGATTCTATCAAAGAGAGTATCTCCCGCAGGGAAGCTGCTACCATCAAATGTTTGCCCTCATTATACTCCCCTCTGGAAGCGCTTTCACTGCAAGCTGCAGATTCCCTCCTAACAGCAAGCTTTAGGATAGGGTACTGAATTGTATCTTAACTGCGGCTAATAAGGCGATTTTGGCAAAGAGAGTATCTCCCTCAGGGAAGCTGCTACCATCAAATGTTTGCCCTCGTTAGACTCCCCTCTGGAAGCGCTTTCACTGCAAGCTGCAGATTCCCTCCTAACAGCAAGCTTTAGGATAGGGTACTGAATTGTAACTTACTTTCGCCTAATAATGCGATTTTGGCAAAGAGAGTATCTCCCGCAGGGAAGCTGCTACCATCAAATGTTTGCCCTCTTTAGACTCCCCTCTGGAAGCGCTTTCACTTCAAGCTGCAGATTCCCTCCTAACAGCAAGCTTTAGGATAGGGTACTGAATTGTAACTTACTTTCGCCTAATAATGCGATTGTGGCAAAGAGAGTATCTCCCGCAGGGAAGCTGCTACCATCAAATGTTTGCCCTCATTAGACTCCCCTCTGGAAGCGCTTTCACTGCAAGCTGCAGATTCCCTCCTAACAGCAAGCTTTAGGATAGGGTACTGAATTGTAACTTAACTGCGGCTAATAATGCGATTTTCGAAAAGAGAGTATCTCCCGCAGGAAAGCTGCTACCATCAAATGTTTACCCTCGTTAGACTCCCCTCTGGAAGCGCTTTCACTGCAAGCTGCAGATTCCCTCCTAACAGCAAGCTTTAGGATAGGGTACTGAATTGTAACTTACTTTCGCCTAATAATCCGATTTTGGCAAAGAGAGTATCTCCCGCAGGGAAGCTGCTACCATCAAATGTTTGCCCTCATTAGACTCCCCTCTGGAAGCGCTTTCACTGCAAGCTGCAGATTCCCTCCTAACAGCAAGCTTTAGGATAGGGTACTGAATTGTAACTTAAATGCGGCTAATAATGCGATTATGGCAAAGAGAATATCTCCCGCAGGGAAGCTGCTACCATCAAATATTTGCCCTCATTAGACTCCTCTCTGGAAGCGCTTTCACTGCAAGCTGCACATTCCCTCCTAACAGCAAGCTTTAGGATAGGGTACTGAATTGTAACTTACTTTCGCCTAATAATGCGATTTTGGAAAAGAGAGTATATCCCGCAGGGAAGCTGCTACCATCAAATGTTTGCCCTCATTAGACTCCCCTCTGGAAGCGCTTTCACTGCAAGCTGCAGATTCCCTCCTAACAGCAAGCTTTAGGATAGGGTACTGAATTGTAACTTACTTTCGCCTAATAATGCGATTTTCAAAAAGGTTATCTCCCGCAGGGAAGCTGCTACTATCATATGTTTGCCCTCATTAGACTCCCCTCTGGAAGCGCTTTCCCTGCAAGCTGCAGATTCCCTCCTAACAGCAAGCTTTAGGATAGGGTACTGAATTGTAACTTTACTGCGGCTAATAATGCGATTACGGAAAAGAGAGTATCTCCCGCAGGGAAGCTGCTACCATCAAATGTTTGCCCTCATTAGACTCCCCTCTGGAAGCGCTTTCCCTGCAAGCTGCAGATTCCCTCCTAACAGCAAGCTTTAGGATAGGGTACTGAATTGTAACTTAACTGCGGATAATAATGCGAATTTGTCAAAGAGAGTATCTCCCGCAGGGAAGCTGCTACCATCAAATGTTTGCCCTCATTAGACTCCCCTCTGGAAGCGCTTTCACTGCAAGCTGCAGATTCCCTCCTATCAGCAAGCTTTAGGATAGGGTACTGAATTGTAACTTACTTTCGACTAATAATGGAATTTCGCAAAGAGACTATCTCCCTCAGGGAAGCTGCTACCATCAAATGTTTGCCCTCATTAGACTCCCCTCTGGAAGCGCTTTCACTGCAAGCTGCAGATTCCCTCCTAACAGCAAGCTTTAGGATAGGGTACTGAATTGTAACTTACTTTCGCCTAATAATGCGATTCTAGCAAAGAGAGTATCTCCCGCAGGGAAGCTGCTACCATCAAATGTTTGCCCTCATTAGACTCCCCTCTGGAAGCGCTTTCACTGCAAGCTGCAGATTCCCTCCTAAAAGCAAGCTTTAGGATAGGGTACTGAATTGTAACTTCACTGCGGATAATAAGGCGATTTTGTCAAAGAGAGTATCTCCCTCAGGGAAGCTGCTACCATCAAATGTTTGCCCTCATTACACTCCCCTCTGGAAGCGCTTTCACTGCAAGCTGCAGATTCCCTCCTAACAGCAAGCTTTAGGATAGGGTACTGAATTGTAACTTACTTTCGCCTAATAATGCGATTTTGGCAAGGAGAGTATCTCCCGCAGGGAAGCTGCTACCATCAAATGTTTGCCCTCTTTAGACTCCCCTCTGGAAGCACTTTCACTTCAAGCTGCAGTTTCCCTCCTAACAGCAAGCTTTAGGAAAGGGTTCTGAATTGTAACTTACTTTCGCCTAATAATGCGATTGTGGCAAAGAGAGTATCTCCCGCAGGGAAGCTGCTACCATCAAATGTTTGCCCTCATTAGACTCCCCTCTGGAAGCGCTTTCACTGCAAGCTGCAGATTCCCTCCTAACAGCAAGCTTTAGGATAGGGTACTGAATTGTAACTTAACTGCAGATAATAATGCGATTTTGGCAAAGAGAATATCTCCTGCAGGGAAGCTGCTACCATCAAATGTTTGCCCTCATTAGACTCCCCTCTGGAAGCGCTTTCACTGCAAGCTGCAGATTCCCTCCTAACAGCAAGCTTTAGGATAGTGTACTGAATTGTAACTTAACTGCGGCTAATAAGGCGATTTTGGGAAAGAGAATATCTCCCGCAGGGAAGCTGCTACCATCAAATGTTTGCCCTCATTAGACTCCCCTCTGGAAGCGCTTTCACTGCAAGCTGCAGATTCCCTCCTAACAGCAAGCTTTAGGATAGGGTACTGAATTGTAACTTACTTTCGCCTAATAATGCGTTTTTAGCAAAGAGAGTATCTCCCTCAGGGAAGCTGCTACCATCAAATGTTTGCCCTCGTTAGACTCCCCTCTGGAAGCGCTTTCACTGCAAGCTGCAGATTCCCTCCTAACAGCAAGCTTTAGGATAGGGTACTGAATTGTAACTTACTTTCGCCTAATAATGCGATTTTGGAAAAGAGAGTATCTCCCGCAGGGAAGCTGCTACCATCAAATGTTTGCCCTCATTAGACTCCCCTCTGGAAGCGCTTTCACTGCAAGCTGCAGATTCCCTCCTAACAGCAAGCTTTAGGATAGGGTACTGAATTGTAACTTACTTTCGCCTAATAATGCGATTTTGACAAAGAGAGTATCTCCCGCAGGGAAGCTGCTACCATCAAATGTTTGCCCTCATTATACTCCCCTCTGGAAGCGCTTTCACTGCAAGCTGCAGATTCCCTCCTAACAGCAAGCTTTAGGATAGGGTACTGAATTGTAACTTAACTGCAGCTAATAAGGCGATTTTGGCAAAGAGAATATCTCCCGCAGGGAAGCTGCTACCATCAAATGTTTGCCCTCATTAGACTCCCCTCTGGAAGCGCTTTCACTGCAAGCTGCAGATTCCCTCCTAACAGCAAGCTTTAGGATAGGGTACTGAATTGTAACTTAACTGCGGCTAATAAGGCGATTTTGGCAAAGAGAATATCTCCCGCAGGGAAGCTGCTACCATCAAATGTTTGCCCTCATTAGACTCCCCTCTGGAAGCACTTTCACTGCAAGCTGCAGATTCCCTCCTAACAGCAAGCTTTAGGATAGGGTACTGAATTGTAACTTAACTGTGGCTAATAAGGCGATTTTGGCAAAGAGAATATCTCCCGCAGGGAAGCTGCTACCATCAAATGTTTGCCCTCATTAGACTCCCCTTTGGAAGCGCTTTCACTGCAAGCTGCAGATTCCCTCCTAACAGCAAGCTTTAGGATAGGGTACTGAATTGTAACTTAACTGCGGCTAATAAGGCGATTTTGGCAAAGAGAATATCTCCCGCAGGGAAGCTGCTACCATCAAATGTTTGCCCTCATTAGACTCCCCTCTGGAAGCGCTTTCACTGCAAGCTGCAGATTCCCTCCTAACAGCAAGCTTTAGGATAGGGTACTGAATTGTAACTTAACTGCGGCTAATAAGGCGATTGGGAAAGAGAATATCTCCCGCAGGGAAGCTGCTACCATCAAATGTTTGCCCTCATTAGACTCCCCTCTGGAAGCGCTTTCACTGCAAGCTGCAGATTCCCTCCTAACAGCAAGCTTTAGGATAGGGTACTGAATTGTAACTTAACTGCGGCTAATAAGGCGATTTTGGGAAAGAGAATATCTCCGGCAGGGAAGCTGCTACCATCAAATGTTTTCCTTCATTAGACTCCCCTATGGAAGTGCTTTCACTGCAAGCTGCAGATTCCCTTCTAACAGCAAGCTTTAGGATAGGGTACTGAATTGTAACTTACTTTCGCCTAATAATGCGATTTTGGCAAAGAGAGTATATCCCGCAGGGAAGCTGCTACCATCAAATGTTTGCCCTCATTAGACTCCCCTCTGGAAGCGCTTTCCCTGCAAGCTGCAGATTCCCTCCTAACTTCAAGCTTTAGGATAGGGTAATGAATTGTAAGTTAACTGCGGCTAATAATGCGATTTTGGCAAAGAGAGTATCTCCCGCAGGGAAGCTGCTACCATCAAATGTTTGCCCTCGTTAGACTCCCCTCTGGAAGCGCTTTCACTGCAAGCTGCAGATTCCCTCCTAACAGCAAGCTTTAGGATAGGGTACTGAATTGTAACTTACTTTCGCCTAATAATGCGATTTTGGCAAAGAGAGTATCTCCCGCAGGGAAGCTGCTACCATCAAATGTTTGCCCTCATTAGACTCCCCTCTGGAAGCGCTTTCACTGCAAGCTGCAGATTCCCTCCTAACAGCAAGCTTTAGGATAGGGTACTGAATTGTAACTTACTTTCGCCTAATAATGCGATTTTGGCAAAGAGAGTATCTCCCGCAGGGAAGCTGCTACCATCAAATGTTTGCCCTCATTAGACTCCCCTCTGGAAGCGCTTTCACTGCAAGCTGCAGATTCCCTCCTAACAGCAAGCTTTAGGATAGGGTACTGAATTGTAACTTACTTTCGCCTAATAATGCGATTTTAGCAAAGAGAGTATCTCCCGCAGGGAAGCTGCTACCATCAAATGTTTGCCCTCATTAGACTCCCCTCTGGAAGGGCTTTCACTGCAAGCTGCAGATTCCCTCCTAACAGCAAGCTTAAGATAGGGTACTGAATTGTATCTTATTTTCGCCTAATAATGCGATTTTGGTAAAGAGAGTATCTCCCGCAGGGAAGCTGCTACCATCAAATGTTTGCCGTCATTAGACTCCCCTCTGGAAGCGCTTTCTCTGCAAGCTGCAGATTCCCTCCTAACAGCAAGCTTTAGGATAGGGTACTGAATTATAACTTTACTGTGGCTAAAAATGCGATTACGGAAAAGAGAGTATCTCCCGCAGGGAAGCTGCTACCATCAAATGTTTGCGCTCATTACACTCCCCTCTGGAAGCGCTTTCACTGCAAGCTGCAGATTCCCTCCTAACAGCAAGCTTTAGGATAGGGTACTCAATTGTAACTTAACTGCGGCTAATAATGAGATTTTGGAAAAGAGAGTATCTCCCGCAGGGAAGCTGCTACCATCAAATGTTTGCCCTCATTAGACTCCCCTCTGGAAGCGCTTTCACTGCAAGCTGCAGATTCCCTCCTAACAGCAAGCTTTAGGATAGGGTACTGAATTGTAACTTAACTGCGGATAATAATGCGAATTTGTCAAAGAGAGTATCTCCCGCAGGGAAGCTGCTACCATCAAATGTTTGCCCTCATTAGACTCCCCTCTGGAAGCGCTTTCACTGCAAGCTGCAGATTCCCTCCTATCAGCAAGCTTTAGGATATGGTACTGAATTGTAACTTGCTTTCGACTAATAATGGAATTTCGCAAAGAGACTATCTCCCTCAGGGAAGCTGCTACCATCAAATGTTTGCCCTCATTAGACTCCCCTCTGGAAGCGCTTTCACTGCAAGCTGCAGATTCCCTCCTAACAGCAAGCTTTAGGATAGGGTACTGAATTGTAACTTACTTTCGCCTAATAATGCGATTCTAGCAAAGAGAGTATCTCCCGCAGGGAAGCTGCTACCATCAAATGTTTGCCCTCATTAGACTCCCCTCTGGAAACGCTTTCACTGCAAGCTGCAGATTCCCTCCTAACAGCAAGCTTTAGGATAGGGTACTGAATTGTAACTTCACTGCGGCTAATAAGGCGATTTTGGCAAAGAGAGTATCTCCCGCAGGGAAGCTGCTACCATCAAATGTTTGCCCTCATTAGACTCCCCTCTGGAAGCGCTTTCACTGCAAGCTGCAGATTCCCTCCTAACAGCAAGCTTTAGGATAGGGTACTGAATTGTAACTTACTTTCGCCTAATAATGCGTTTATAGCAAAGAGAGTATCTCCCGCAGGGAAGCTGCTACCATCAAATGTTTGCCCTCATTAGACTCCCCTCTGGAAGCGCTTTCACTGCAAGCTGCAGATTCCCTCCTAACAGCAAGCTTTAGGATAGGGTACTGAATTGTAACTTAACTGCGGCTAATAAGGCGATTTTGGGAAAGAGAATATCTCCCGCAGGGAAGCTGCTACCATCAAATGTTTTCCTTCATTAGACTCCCCTATGGAAGTGCTTTCACTGCAAGCTGCAGATTCCCTCCTAACAGCAAGCTTTAGGATAGGGTACTGAATTGTAACTTACTTTCGCCTAATAATGCGATTATGGCAAAGAGAGTATATCCCGCAGGGAAGCTGCTACCATCAAATGTTTGCCCTCATTAGACTCCCCTCTGGAAGGGCTTTCACTGCAAGCTGCAGATTCCCTCCTAACAGCAAGCTTAAGATAGGGTACTGAATTATATCTTATTTTCGCCTAATAATGCGATTTTGGCAAAGAGAGTATCTCCCGCAGGGAAGCTGCTAACATCAAATGTTTGCCGTCATTAGACTCCCCTCTGGAAGCGCTTTCTCTGCAAGCTGCAGATTCCCTCCTAACAGCAAGCTTTAGGATAGGGTACTGAATTATAACTTTACTGTGGCTAAAAATGCAATTACGGAAAAGAGAGTATCTCCCGCAGGGAAGGTGCTACCATCAAATGTTTGCCCTCATTAGACTCCCCTCTGGAAGCGCTTTCACTGCAAGCTGCAGATTCCCTCCTATCAGCAAGCTTTAGGATAGGGTACTGAATTGTAACTTACTTTCGCCTAATAATGCGATTCTAGCAAAGTGAGTATCTCCCGCAGGGAAGCTGCTACCATCAAATGTTTGCCCTCATTATACTCCCCTCTGGAAGCGCTTTCACTGCAAGCTGCAGATTCCCTCCTAACAGCAAGCTTTAGGATAGGGTACTGAATTGTAACTTAACTGCGGCTTATAAGGCGATATTGGAAAAGAGAGTATCTCCTGCAGGGAAGCTGCTACCATCAAATCTTTGCCCTCTTTAGACTCCCCTCTGGAAGCGCTTTCACTGCAAGCTGCAGATTCCCTCCTAACAGCAAGCTTTAGGATAGGGTACTGAATTGTAACTTACTTTCGCCTAATAATGCGATTTTGGCAAAGAGAGTATATCCCGCAGGGAAGCTGCTACCATCAAATGTTTGCCCTCATTAGACTCCCCTCTGGAAGCGCTTTCACTGTAAGCTGCAGATTCCCTCCTAACAGCAAGCTTTAGGATAGGGTACTGAATTGTAACTTACTTTCGCCTAATAAGTCGTTTTTATCAAAGAGAGTATCTCCCGCAGGGAAGCTGCTACCATCAAATGTTTGCCCTCATTAGACTCCCCTCTGGAAGCACTTTCACTGCAAGCTGCAGATTCCCTCCTAACAGCAAGCTTTAGGATAGGGTACTGAATTGTAACTTAGTTTCGGCTAATAAGGCGATATTGGCAAAGAGAGTATCTCCCGCAGGGAAGCTGCTACCATCAAATATTTGCCCTCATTAGACTCTCCTCTGGAAGCGCTTTCACTGCAAGCTGCAGATTCCCTCCTAACAGCTAGCTTTAGGATAGGGTACTGAATTGTATCTTACTTTCGCCTAATAATGCGATTTTGGAAAAGAGAGTATCTCCCGCAGGGAAGCTGCTACCATCAAATGTTTGCCCTCATTAGACTCTCCTCTGGAAGCGCTTTCACTGCAAGCTGCAGATTCCCTCCTAACAGCAAGCTTTAGGATAGGGTACTGAATTGTAACTTACTTTCGCCTAATAATGCGATTTTGGCAAAGAGAGTATCTCCCGCAGGGAAGCTGCTACCATCAAATGTTTGCCCTCATTAGACTCCCCTCTGGAAGCGCTTTCACTGCAAGCTGCAGATTCCCTCCTAACAGCAAGCTTTAGGATAGGGTAATGAATTGTAACTTAACTGCGGCTAATAAGGCGATTTTGGCAAAGAGAGTATCTCCCGCAGGGAAGCTGCTACCATCAAATGTTTGCCCTCATTAGACTCCCCTCTGGAAGCGCTTTCACTGCAAGCTGCAGATTCCCTCCTAACAGCAAGCTTTAGGATAGGGTACTGAATTGTAACTTAATTTCGCCTAATAATGCGATTTTGGCAAAGAGAGTATCTCCCGCAGGGAAGCTGCTACCATCAAATGTTTGCCCTCATTAGAGTCCCCTCTGGAAGCACTTTGACTGCAAGCTGCAGATTCCCTCCTAACAGCAAGCTTTAGGATAGGGTACTGAATTGTAACTTAACTGCGGCTAATAAGGCGCTTTTGGGAAAGAGAATATCTCCCGCAGGGAAGCTGCTACCATCAAATGTTTGCCCTCATTAGACTCCCCTCTGGAAGCGCTTTCACTGCAAGCTGCAGATTCCCTCCTAACAGCAAGCTTTAGTTTAGGGTACTGAATTGTATCTTACTTTCGCCTAATAATGCGATTTTGGCAAAGAGAGTATCTCCCACAGGGAAGCTGCTACCATCAAATGTTTGCCCTCGTTAGACTCCCCTCTGGAAGCGCTTTCACTGCAAGCTGCAGATTCCCTCCTAACAGCAAGCTTTAGGATAGTGTACTGAATTGTAACTTAACTGCGGCTAATAAGGCGATTTTGGCAAAGAGATTATCTCCCGCAGGGAAGCTGCTACCATCAAATGTTTGCCCTCGTTAGACTCCCCTCTGGAAGCGCTTTCACTGCAAGCTGCAGATTCCCTCCTAACAGCAAGCTTTAGGATAGAGTACTGAATTGTAACTTACTTTCGCCTAATAATGCGATTTTGGCAAAGAGAGTATCTCCCGCAGGGAAGCTGCTACCATCAAATGTTTGCCCTCGTTAGACTCCCCTCTGGAAGCGCTTTCACTGCAAGCTGCAGATTCCCTCCTAACAGCAAG
Organism: Phaenicophaeus curvirostris; assembly: GCF_032191515.1. Taxonomy (NCBI): domain Eukaryota; kingdom Metazoa; phylum Chordata; class Aves; order Cuculiformes; family Cuculidae; genus Phaenicophaeus; species Phaenicophaeus curvirostris. The sequence continues at coordinate 93,504 of NW_027206948.1, read as the reverse complement.
CTTTACGATAGGGTACAGAATTGTAACTTACTTTCGGCTAATAAGGCGTTTTTAGCAAAGAGAGCATCTCCCACAGGGAAGCTGCTACCATCAAATGTTTGCCCTCGTTAGACTCCCCTCTGGAAGCGCTTTCACTGCAAGCTGCAGATTCCCTCCTAACAGCAAGCTTTAGGATAGGGTACTGAATTGTAACTTACTTTCGCCTAATAATGCGATTTTGGCAAAGAGAGTATCTCCCGCAGGGAAGCTGCTACCATCAAATGTTTGCCCTCATTAGACTCCCCTCTGGAAGCGCTTTCACTGCAAGCTGCAGATTCCCTCCTAACAGCAAGCTTTAGGATAGGGTACTGAATTGTAACTTACTTTCGCCTAATAATGCGATTTTAGCAAAGAGAGTATCTCCCGCAGGGAAGCTGCTACCATCAAATGTTTGCCCTCATTAGACTCCCCTCTGGAAGGGCTTTCACTGCAAGCTGCAGATTCCCTCCTAACAGCAAGCTTAAGATAGGGTACTGAATTGTATCTTATTTTCGCCTAATAATGCGATTTTGGCAAAGAGAGTATCTCCCGCAGGGAAGCTGCTACCATCAAATGTTTGCCGTCATTAGACTCCCCTCTGGAAGCGCTTTCTCTGCAAGCTGCAGATTCCCTCCTAACAGCAAGCTTTAGGATAGGGTACTGAATTATAACTTTACTGTGGCTAAAAATGCGATTACGGAAAAGAGAGTATCTCCCGCAGGGAAGCTGCTACCATCAAATGTTTGCGCTCATTACACTCCCCTCTGGAAGCGCTTTCACTGCAAGCTGCAGATTCCCTCCTAACAGCAAGCTTTAGGATAGGGTACTCAATTGTAACTTAACTGCGGCTAATAATGAGATTTTGGAAAAGAGAGTATCTCCCGCAGGGAAGCTGCTACCATCAAATGTTTGCCCTCATTAGACTCCCCTCTGGAAGCGCTTTCACTGCAAGCTGCAGATTCCCTCCTAACAGCAAGCTTTAGGATAGGGTACTGAATTGTAACTTAACTGCGGATAATAATGCGAATTTGTCAAAGAGAGTATCTCCCGCAGGGAAGCTGCTACCATCAAATGTTTGCCCTCATTAGACTCCCCTCTGGAAGCGCTTTCACTGCAAGCTGCAGATTCCCTCCTATCAGCAAGCTTTAGGATATGGTACTGAATTGTAACTTGCTTTCGACTAATAATGGAATTTCGCAAAGAGACTATCTCCCTCAGGGAAGCTGCTACCATCAAATGTTTGCCCTCATTAGACTCCCCTCTGGAAGCGCTTTCACTGCAAGCTGCAGATTCCCTCCTAACAGCAAGCTTTAGGATAGGGTACTGAATTGTAACTTACTTTCGCCTAATAATGCGATTCTAGCAAAGAGAGTATCTCCCGCAGGGAAGCTGCTACCATCAAATGTTTGCCCTCATTAGACTCCCCTCTGGAAGCGCTTTCACTGCAAGCTGCAGATTCCCTCCTAACAGCAAGCTTTAGGATAGTGTACTGAATTTTAACTTACTTTCGCCTAATAATGCGATTTTGTCAAAGAGAGTATCTCCCGCAGGGAAGCTGCTACCATCAAATGTTTGCCCTCATTAGACTCCCCTCTGGAAGCGCTTTCACTGCAAGCTGCAGATTCCCTCCTAACAGCAAGCTTTAGGATAGGGTACTGAATTGTAACTTACTTTCGCCTAATTATGCGTTTATAGCAAAGAGAGTATCTCCCTCAGGGAAGCTGCTACCATCAAATGTTTGCCCTCGTTAGACTCCCCTCTGGAAGTGCTTTCACTGCAAGCTGCAGATTCCCTCCTATCAGCAAGCTTTAGGATAGGGTACTGAATTGTAACTTACTTTCGCCTAATAATGCGATTATGGCAAAGAGAGTATCTCCCGCAGGGAAGCTGCTACCATCAAATGTTTGCCCTCATTAGACTCCCCTCTGGAAGCGCTTTCACTGCAAGCTGCAGATTCCCTCCTAACAGCAAGCTTTAGGATAGGGTACTGAATTGTAACTTAACTGCGGCTAATAAGGCGATTTTGGGAAAGAGAATATCTCCCGCAGGGAAGCTGCTACCATCAAATGTTTTCCTTCATTAGACTCCCCTATGGAAGTGCTTTCACTGCAAGCTGCAGATTCCCTCCTAACAGCAAGCTTTAGGATAGGGTACTGAATTGTAACTTACTTTCGCCTAATAATGCGATTATGGCAAAGAGAGTATATCCCGCAGGGAAGCTGCTACCATCAAATGTTTGCCCTCATTAGACTCCCCTCTGGAAGGGCTTTCACTGCAAGCTGCAGATTCCCTCCTAACAGCAAGCTTAAGATAGGGTACTGAATTATATCTTATTTTCGCCTAATAATGCGATTTTGGCAAAGAGAGTATCTCCCGCAGGGAAGCTGCTAACATCAAATGTTTGCCGTCATTAGACTCCCCTCTGGAAGCGCTTTCTCTGCAAGCTGCAGATTCCCTCCTAAAAGCAAGCTTTAGGATAGGGTACTGAATTATAACTTTACTGTGGCTAAAAATGCAATTACGGAAAAGAGAGTATCTCCCGCAGGGAAGGTGCTACCATCAAATGTTTGCCCTCATTAGACTCCCCTCTGGAAGCGCTTTCACTGCAAGCTGCAGATTCCCTCCTATCAGCAAGCTTTAGGATAGGGTACTGAATTGTAACTTACTTTCGCCTAATAATGCGATTCTAGCAAAGTGAGTATCTCCCGCAGGGAAGCTGCTACCATCAAATGTTTGCCCTCATTATACTCCCCTCTGGAAGCGCTTTCACTGCAAGCTGCAGATTCCCTCCTAACAGCAAGCTTTAGGATAGGGTACTGAATTGTAACTTAACTGCGGCTTATAAGGCGATATTGGAAAAGAGAGTATCTCCTGCAGGGAAGCTGCTACCATAAAATGTTTGCCCTCTTTAGACTCCCCTCTGGAAGCGCTTTCACTGCAAGCTGCAGATTCCCTCCTAACAGCAAGCTTTAGGATAGGGTACTGAATTGTAACTTACTTTCGCCTAATAATGCGATTTTGGCAAAGAGAGTATATCCCGCAGGGAAGCTGCTACCATCAAATGTTTGCCCTCATTAGACTCCCCTCTGGAAGCGCTTTCACTGTAAGCTGCAGATTCCCTCCTAACAGCAAGCTTTAGGATAGGGTACTGAATTGTAACTAACTTTCGCCTAATAAGTCGTTTTTATCAAAGAGAGTATCTCCCGCAGGGAAGCTGCTACCATCAAATGTTTGCCCTCATTAGACTCCCCTCTGGAAGCGCTTTCACTGCAAGCTGCAGATTCCCTCCTAACAGCAAGCTTTAGGATAGGGTAATGAATTGTAACTTAACTGCGGCTAATAAGGCGATTTTGGCAAAGAGAGTATCTCCCGCAGGGAAGCTGCTACCATCAAATGTTTGCCCTCATTAGACTCCCCTCTGGAAGCGCTTTCACTGCAAGCTGCAGATTCCCTCCTAACAGCAAGCTTTAGGATAGGGTACTGAATTGTAACTTAATTTCGCCTAATAATGCGATTTTGGCAAAGAGAGTATCTCCCGCAGGGAAGCTGCTACCATCAAATGTTTGCCCTCATTAGAGTCCCCTCTGGAAGCACTTTGACTGCAAGCTGCAGATTCCCTCCTAACAGCAAGCTTTAGGATAGGGTACTGAATTGTAACTTAACTGCGGCTAATAAGGCGCTTTTGGGAAAGAGAATATCTCCCGCAGGGAAGCTGCTACCATCAAATGTTTGCCCTCATTAGACTCCCCTCTGGAAGCGCTTTCACTGCAAGCTGCAGATTCCCTCCTAACAGCAAGCTTTAGGATAGGGTACTGAATTGTATCTTACTTTCGCCTAATAATGCGATTTTGGCAAAGAGAGTATCTCCCACAGGGAAGCTGCTACCATCAAATGTTTGCCCTCGTTAGACTCCCCTCTGGAAGCGCTTTCACTGCAAGCTGCAGATTCCCTCCTAACAGCAAGCTTTAGGATAGTGTACTGAATTGTAACTTAACTGCGGCTAATAAGGCGATTTTGGCAAAGAGATTATCTCCCGCAGGGAAGCTGCTACCATCAAATGTTTGCCCTCGTTAGACTCCCCTCTGGAAGCGCTTTCACTGCAAGCTGCAGATTCCCTCCTAACAGCAAGCTTTAGGATAGAGTACTGAATTGTAACTTACTTTCGCCTAATAATGCGATTTTGGCAAAGAGAGTATCTCCCGCAGGGAAGCTGCTACCATCAAATGTTTGCCCTCGTTAGACTCCCCTCTGGAAGCGCTTTCACTGCAAGCTGCAGATTCCCTCCTAACAGCAAGCTTTACGATAGGGTACAGAATTGTAACTTACTTTTGGCTAATAAGGCGTTTTTAGCAAAGAGAGCATCTCCCACAGGGAAGCTGCTACCATCAAATGTTTGCCCTCGTTAGACTCCCCTCTGGAAGCGCTTTCACTGCAAGCTGCAGATTCCCTCCTAACAGCAAGCTTTAGGATAGGGTACTGAATTGTAACTTACTTTCGCCTAATAAGGCGTTTTTAGCAAAGAGAGCATCTGCCACAGGGAAGCTGCTACCATCAAATGTTTGCCCTCGTTAGACACCCCTCTGGAAGCGCTTTCACTGCAAGCTGCAGATTCCCTCCTAACAGCAAGCTTTAGGATAGGGTACTGAATTGTAACTTACTTTCGCCTAATAATGCGATTATGGCAAAGAGAGTATCTCCCGCAGGGAAGCTGCTACCATCAAATCTTAGCCCTCATTAGACTCCCCTCTGGAAGCGCTTTCACTGCAAGCTGCAGATTCCCTCCTAACAGCAAGCTTTAGGATAGGGTACTGAATTGTAACTTACTTTCGCCTAATAATGCGATTATGGCAAAGAGAGTATCTCCCGCAGGGAAGCTGCTACCATCAAATGTTTGCCCTCATTAGACTCCCCTCTGGAAGCGCTTTCACTGCAAGCTGCAGATTGCCTCCTAACAGCAAGCTTTAGGATAGGGTACTGAATTGTAACTTACTTTCGCCTAATAATGCGATTATGGCAAAGAGAGTATCTCCCGCAGGGAAGCTGCTACCATCAAATGTTTGCCCTCATTAGACTCCCCTCTGGAAGCGCTTTGACTGCAAGCTGCAGATTCCCTCCTAACAGCAAGCTTTAGGATAGAGTACTGAATTGTAACTTACTTTCGCCTAATAATGCGATATTGGAAAAGAGAGTATCTCCCGCAGGGAAGCTGCTAACATCAAATGTTTGCCCTCATTAGACTCCCCTCTGGAAGCGCTTTCACTGCAAGCTGCAGATTCCCTCCTAACAGCAAGCTTTAGGATAGGGTACTGAATTCTAACATAACTGCGGGTAATAATGGGATTTTGGCAAAGAGAGCATCTCCCACAGGGAAGCTGCTACCATCAAATGTTTGCCCTCATTAGACTCCCCTCTGGAAGCGCTTTCTCTGCAAGCTTCAGATTCCCTCCTAACAGCTAGCTTTAGGATAAGGTAGTGAATTGTAACTTACTTTCGCCTAATAATGCGATTTTGGAAAAGAGACTATCTCCCGCAAGGAAGCTGCTACCATCAAGTGTTTGCCCTCATTAGACTCCCCTCTGGAAGCGCTTTTACTGCAAGCTGCAGATTCCCTCCTAACAGCAAGCTGTAGGACACTGTACTGAACTGTAACTTACTTTCTCCTAAAAATGCGTTTTTAACAAAGAGAGTATCTCCCGCAGGGAAGCTGCTACCATCAAATGTTTGCCCTCATTAGACTCCCCTCTGGAAGCGCTTTCACTGCAAGCTGCAGATTCCCTCCTAACAGCAAGCTTTACGATAGGGTACTGAATTGTAACTTACTTTCGCCTAATAAGGCGTTTTTAGCAAAGAGAGCATATCCCACAGGGAAGCTGCTACCATCAAATGTTTGCCCTCGTTACACTCCCCTCTGGAAGCGCTTTCACTGCAAGCTGCAGATTCCCACCTAACAGCAAGCTTTAGGATAGGGTACTGAATTGTAACTTACTTTCGCCTAATAATGCGCTTTTGGCAAAGAGAGTATCTCCCGCAAGGAAGCTGCTACCATCAAGTGTTTGCCCTCATTAGACTCCCCTCTGGAAGCGCTTTCACTGCAAGCTGCAGATTCCCTCCTAACAGCAAGCTTTAGGATAGGGTACTGAATTCTAACATAACTGCGGCTAATAATGGGATTTTGGCAAAGAGAGTATCTCCCGCAGGGAAGCTGCTACCATCAAATGTTTGCCCTCATTAGACTCCCCTCTGGAAGCGCTTTCACTGCAAGCTGCAGATTCCCTCCTAACAGCAAGCTTTAGGATAGGGTACTGAATTGTAACTTACTTTCGGCTAATAAGGCGTATTTAGCAAAGAGAGTATCTCCCACAGGGAAGCTGCTACCATCAAATGTTTGCCCTCGTTAGACTCCCCTCTGGAAGCGCTTTCACTGCAAGCTGCAGATTCCCTCCTAACAGCAAGCTTTAGGAGAGGGTACTGAATTGTAACTTACTTTCGCCTAATAAGGTGTTTTTAGCAAAGAGAGCATCTCCCACAGGGAAGCTGCTACCATCAAATGTTTGCCCTCGTTAGACTCCCCTCTGGAAGCGCTTTCACTGCAAGCTGCAGATTCCCTCCTAACAGCAAGCTTTAGGATAGGGTATTGAATTGTAACTTACTTTCGCCTAATAATGCGATTTTGGCAAAGAGAGTATCTCCCGCAGGGAAGCTGCTACCATCAAATCTTTGCCCTCATTAGACTCCCCTCTGGAAGCGCTTTCACTGCAAGCTGCAGATTCCCTCCTAACAGCAATCTTTAGGATAGGGTACTGAATTGTAACTTAACTGCGGCTAATAATGGGATTTTGGCAAAGAGAGTATCTCCCGCAGGGAAGCTGCTACCATCAAATGTTTGCCCTCATTAGACTCCCCTCTGGAAGCGCTTTCACTGCAAGCTGCAGATTCCCTCCTAACAGCAAGCTTTAGGATAGGGTACTGAATTGTAACTTACTTTCGCCTAATAATGCGATTATGGCAAAGAGAGTATCTCCCGCAGGGAAGCTGCTACCATCAAATGTTTGCCCTCATTAGACTCCCCTCTGGAAGCGCTTTCACTGCAAGCTGCAGATTCCCTCCTAACAGCAAGCTTTAGGATAGAGTACTGAATTGTAACTTACTTTCGCCTAATAATGCGATTTTGGCAAAGAGAGTATCTCCCGCAGGGAAGCTGCTACCATCAAATGTTTGCCCTCGTTAGACTCCCCTCTGGAAGCGCTTTCACTGCAAGCTGCAGATTCCCTCCTAACAGCAAGCTTTAGGATAGGGTACTGAATTCTAACATAACTGCGGGTAATAATGGGATTTTGGCAAAGAGAGCATCTCCCACAGGGAAGCTGCTACCATCAAATGTTTGCCCTCGTTAGACTCCCCTCTGGAAGCGCTTTCACTTCAAGCTGCAGATTCCCTCCTAACAGCAAGCTTTAGGATAGGGTACTGAATTGTAACTTACTTTAGCCTAATAAGGCGTTTTTAGCAAAGAGAGCATCTCCCACAGGGAAGCTGCTACCATCAAATGTTTGCCCTCGTTAGACTCCCCTCTGGAAGCGCTTTCACTGCAAGCTGCAGATTCCCTCCTAACAGCAAGCTTTAGGATAGGGTACTGAATTGTAACTTACTTTCGCCTAATAATGCGATTATGGCAAAGAGAGTATCTCCCGCAGGGAAGCTGCTACCATCAAATGTTTGCCCTCATTAGACTCCCCTCTGGAAGCGCTTTCACTGCAAGCTGCAGATTCCCTCCTAACAGCAAGCTTTAGGATAGTGTACTGAATTGTAACTTACTTTCGCCTAATAATGCGATTCTGGCAAAGAGAGTATCTCCCGCAAGGAAGCTGCTACCATGAAGTGTTTGCCCTCATTAGACTCCCCTCTGGAAGCGCTTTCACTGCAATCTGCAGATTCCCTCCTAACAGCAAGATTTAGGATAGTGTACTGAATTGTAACTTACTTTCGCCTAATAATGCGTTTTTTGCAAAGAGAGTATCTCCCTCAGGGAAGCTGCTACCATCAAATGTTTGCCCTCGTTAGACTCCCCTCTGGAAGCGCTTTCACTGCAAGCTGCACATTCCCTCCTAACAGCAAGCTTTACGATAGGGTACTGAATTGTAACTTACTTTCGCCTAATAATGCGATTTTGGAAAAGAGAGTATCTCCCGCAGGGAAGCTGCTACCATCAAATGTTTGCCCTCATTAGACTCCCCTCTGGAAGCGCTTTCACTGCAAGCTGCAGATTCCCTCCTAACAGCAAGCTTTAGGATAGGGTACTGAATTGTAACTTACTTTCGCCTAATAATGCGATTGTGACAAAGAGAGTATCTCCCGCAGGGAAGCTGCTACCATCAAATGTTTGCCCTCATTATACTCCCCTCTGGAAGCGCTTTCACTGCAAGCTGCAGATTCCCTCCTAACAGCAAGCTTTAGCATAGGGTACTGAATTGTAACTTACTTTCGCCTAATAATGCGATTTTAGCAAAGAGAGTATCTCCCGCAGGGAAGCTGCTACCATCAAATGTTTGCCCTCATTAGACTCCCCTCTGGAAGCGCTTTCACTGCAAGCTGCAGATTCCCTCCTAACAGCAAGCTTTAGGATAGGGTACTGAATTGTAACTTAACTGCAGCTAATAAGGCGATTTTGGCAAAGAGAATATCTCCCGCAGGGAAGCTGCTACCATCAAATGTTTGCCCTCATTAGACTCCCCTCTGGAAGCGCTTTCACTGCAAGCTGCAGATTCCCTCCTAACAGCAAGCTTTAGGATAGGGTACTGAATTGTAACTTAACTGCGGCTAATACGCCGATTATGGCAAAGAGAATATCTCCCGCAGGGAAGCTGCTACCATCAAATGTTTGCCCTCATTAGACTCCCCTCTGGAAGCGCTTTCACTGCAAGCTGCAGATTCCCTCCTAACAGCAAGCTTTAGGATAGGGTACTGAATTGTAACTTAACTGCGGCTAATAAGGCGATTTTGGCAAAGAGAATATCTCCCGCAGAGAAGCTGCTACCATCAAATGTTTGCCCTCATTAGACTCCCCTCTGGAAGCGCTTTCACTGCAAGCTGCAGATTCCCTCCTAACAGCAAGCTTTAGGGTAGGGTACTGAATTGTAACTTAACTGCGGCTAATAAGGCGATTTTGGCAAAGAGAATATCTCCCGCAGGGAAGCTGCTACCATCAAATGTTTGCCCTCATTAGACTCCCCTCTGGAAGCGCTTTCACTGCAAGCTGCAGATTCCCTCCTAACAGCAAGCTTTAGGATAGTGTACTGAATTGTAACTTAACTGCGGCTAATAAGGCGATTGGGAAAGAGAATATCTCCCGCAGGGAAGCTGCTACCATCAAATGTTTGCCCTCATTAGACTCCCCTCTGGAAGCGCTTTCACTGCAAGCTGCAGATTCCCTCCTAACAGCAAGCTTTAGGATAGGGTACTGAATTGTAACTTAACTGCGGCTAATAAGGCGATTTTGGGAAAGAGAATATCTCCCGCAGGGAAGCTGCTACCATCAAATGTTTTCCTTCATTAGACTCCCCTATGGAAGTGCTTTCACTGCAAGCTGCAGATTCCCTTCTAACAGCAAGCTTTAGGATAGGGTACTGAATTGTAACTTACTTTCGCCTAATAATGCGATTTTGGCAAAGAGAGAATATCCCGCAGGGAAGCTGCTACCATCAAATGTTTGCCCTCATTAGACTCCCCTCTGGAAGGGCTTTCACTGCAAGCTGCAGATTCCCTCCTAACAGCAAGCTTAAGATAGGGTACTGAATTATATCTTATTTTCGCCTAATAATGCGATTTTGGCAAAGAGAGTATCTCCCGCAGGGAAGCTGCTAACATCAAATGTTTGCCGTCATTAGACTCCCCTCTGGAAGCGCTTTCTCTGCAAGCTGCAGATTCCCTCCTAACAGCAAGCTTTAGGATAGGGTACTGAATTGTATCTTAACTGCGGCTAATAATGGGATTTTGGCAAAGAGAGTATCTCCCGCAGGGAAGCTGCTACCATCAAATGTTTGCCCTCATTAGACTCCCCTCTGGAAGCGCTTTGACTGCAAGCTGCAGATTCCCTCCTAACAGCAAGCTTTAGGATAGGGTACTGAATTGTAACTTACTTTCGCCTAATAATGCGATTATGGCAAAGAGAGTATCTCCCGCAGGGAAGCTGCTACCATCAAATGTTTGCCCTCATTAGACTCCCCTCTGGAAGCGCTTTCACTGCAAGCTGCAGATTCCCTCCTAACAGCAAGCTTTAGGATAGAGTACTGAATTGTAACTTACTTTCGCCTAATAATGCGATTTTGGCAAAGAGAGTATCTCCCGCAGGGAAGCTGCTACCATCAAATGTTTGCCCTCGTTAGACTCCCCTCTGGAAGCGCTTTCACTGCAAGCTGCAGATTCCCTCCTAACAGCAAGCTTTACGATAGGGTACTGAATTGTAACTTAACTGCGGCTTATAAGGCGATATTGGAAAAGAGAGTATCTCCTGCAGGGAAGCTGCTACCATAAAATGTTTGCCCTCTTTAGACTCCCCTCTGGAAGCGCTTTCACTGCAAGCTGCAGATTCCCTCCTAACAGCAAGCTTTAGGATAGGGTACTGAATTGTAACTTACTTTCGCCTAATAATGCGATTTTGGCAAAGAGAGTATATCCCGCAGGGAAGCTGCTACCATCAAATGTTTGCCCTCATTAGACTCCCCTCTGGAAGCACTTTCACTGTAAGCTGCAGATTCCCTCCTAACAGCAAGCTTTAGGATAGGGTACTGAATTGTAACTTACTTTCGCCTAATAAGTCGTTTTTATCAAAGAGAGTATCTCCCGCAGGGAAGCTGCTACCATCAAATGTTTGCCCTCATTAGACTCCCCTCTGGAAGCACTTTCACTGCAAGCTGCAGATTCCCTCCTAACAGCAAGCTTTAGGATAGGGTACTGAATTGTAACTTAGTTTCGGCTAATAAGGCGATATTGGCAAAGAGAGTATCTCCCGCAGGGAAGCTGCTACCATCAAATATTTGCCCTCATTAGACTCTCCTCTGGAAGCGCTTTCACTGCAAGCTGCAGATTCCCTCCTAACAGCTAGCTTTAGGATAGGGTACTGAATTGTATCTTACTTTCGCCTAATAATGCGATTTTGGAAAAGAGAGTATCTCCCGCAGGGAAGCTGCTACCATCAAATGTTTGCCCTCATTAGACTCCCCTCTGGAAGCGCTTTCACTGCAAGCTGCAGATTCCCTCCTAACAGCAAGCTTTAGGATAGGGTACTGAATTGTAACTTAACTGCGGCTAATAAGGCGATTATGGCAAAGAGAGTATCTCCCGCAGGGAAGCTGCTACCATCAAATGTTTGCCCTCATTAGACTCCCCTCTGGAAGCGCTTTCACTGCAAGCTGCAGATTCCCTCCTAACAGCAAGCTTTAGGATAGGGTACTGAATTGTAACTTAATTTCGCCTAATAATGCGATTTTGGCAAAGAGAGTATCTCCCGCAGGGAAGCTGCTACCATCAAATGTTTGCCCTCATTAGAGTCCCCTCTGGAAGCACTTTGACTGCAAGCTGCAGATTCCCTCCTAACAGCAAGCTTTAGGATAGGGTACTGAATTGTAACTTAACTGCGGCTAATAAGGCGCTTTTGGGAAAGAGAATATCTCCCGCAGGGAAGCTGCTACCATCAAATGTTTGCCCTCATTAGACTCCCCTCTGGAAGCGCTTTCACTGCAAGCTGCAGATTCCCTCCTAACAGCAAGCTTTAGTTTAGGGTACTGAATTGTATCTTACTTTCGCCTAATAATGCGATTTTGGCAAAGAGAGTATCTCCCACAGGGAAGCTGCTACCATCAAATGTTTGCCCTCGTTAGACTCCCCTCTGGAAGCGCTTTCACTGCAAGCTGCAGATTCCCTCCTAACAGCAAGCTTTAGGATAGTGTACTGAATTGTAACTTAACTGCGGCTAATAAGGCGATTTTGGCAAAGAGATTATCTCCCGCAGGGAAGCTGCTACCATCAAATGTTTGCCCTCGTTAGACTCCCCTCTGGAAGCGCTTTCACTGCAAGCTGCAGATTCCCTCCTAACAGCAAGCTTTAGGATAGAGTACTGAATTGTAACTTACTTTCGCCTAATAATGCGATTTTGGCAAAGAGAGTATCTCCCGCAGGGAAGCTGCTACCATCAAATGTTTGCCCTCGTTAGACTGCCCTCTGGAACCGCTTTCACTGCAAGCTGCAGATTCCCTCCTAACAGCAAGCTTTAGGATAGGGTACTGAATTGTAACTTACTTTCGCCTAATAATGCGATTTTGGCAAAGAGACTATCTCCCGCAAGGAAGCTCCTACCATCAAGTGTTTGCCCTCATTAGACTCCCCTCTGGAAGCGCTTTTACTGCAAGCTGCAGATTCCCTCCTAACAGCAAGCTTTAGGATAGGGTACTGAATTCTAACATAACTGCGGGTAATAATGGGATTTTGGCAAAGAGAGCATCTCCCACAGGGAAGCTGCTACCATCAAATGTTTGCCCTCATTAGACTCCCCTCTGGAAGCGCTTTCTCTGCAAGCTTCAGATTCCCTCCTAACAGCTAGCTTTAGGATAAGGTAGTGAATTGTAACTTACTTTCGCCTAATAATGCGATTTTGGAAAAGAGACTATCTCCCGCAAGGAAGCTGCTACCATCAAGTGTTTGCCCTCATTAGACTCCCCTCTGGAAGCGCTTTTACTGCAAGCTGCAGATTCCCTCCTAACAGCAAGCTGTAGGACACTGTACTGAACTGTAACTTACTTTCTCCTAAAAATGCGTTTTTAACAAAGAGAGTATCTCCCGCAGGGAAGCTGCTACCATCAAATGTTTGCCCTCATTAGACTCCCCTCTGGAAGCGCTTTCACTGCAAGCTGCAGATTCCCTCCTAACAGCAAGCTTTACGATAGGGTACTGAATTCTAACATAACTGCGGCTAATAATGGGATTTTGGCAAAGAGAGTATCTCCCGCAGGGAAGCTGCTACCATCAAGTGTTTGCCCTCATTAGACTCCCCTCTGGAAGCGCTTTCACTGCAAGCTGCAGATTCCCTCCTAACAGCAATCTTTAGGATAGGGTACTGAATTCTAACATAACTGCGGCTAATAATGGGATTTTGGCAAAGAGAGTATCTCCCGCAGGGAAGCTGCTACCATCAAATGTTTGCCCTCTTTAGACTCCCCTCTGGAAGCGCTTTCACTGCAAGCTGCAGATTCCCTCCTAACAGCAAGCTTTAGGATAGGGTACTGAATTGTAACTTACTTTCGCATAATAATGCGATTTTGGCAAAGAGAGTATCTCCCGCAGGGAAGCTGCTACCATCAAATCTTTGCCCTCATTAGACACCCCTCTGGAAGCGCTTTCACTGCAAGCTGCAGATTCCCTCCTAACAGCAAGCTTTAGGATAGGGTACTGAATTGTAACTTACTTTCGCCTAATAATGCGATTTTGGCAAAGAGAGTATCTCCCGCAGGGAAGCTGCTACCATCAAATGTTTGCCCTCATTAGACTCCCCTCTGGAAGCGCTTTCACTGCAAGCTGCAGATTCCCTCCTAACAGCAAGCTGTAGGACACTGTACTGAACTGTAACTTACTTCCGCCTAAAAATGCGTTTTTAACAAAGAGAGTATCTCCCGCAGGGAAGCTGCTACCATCAAATGTTTGCCCTCATTAGACTCCCCTCTGGAAGCGCTTTCACTGCAAGCTGCAGATTCCCTCCTAACAGCAAGCTTTAGGATAGGGTACTGAATTGTAACTTACTTTCGGCTAATAAGGCGTTTTTAGCAAAGAGAGTATCTCCCACAGGGAAGCTGCTACCATCAAATGTTTGCCCTCGTTAGACTCCCCTCTGGAAGCGCTTTCACTGCAAGCTGCAGATTCCCTCCTAACAGCAAGCTTTAGGATAGGGTACTGAATTGTAACTTACTTTCGCCTAATAAGGCGTTTTTAGCAAAGAGAGCGTCTCCCACAGGGAAGCTGCTACCATCAAATGTTTGCCCTCGTTAGACTCCCCTCTGGAAGCGCTTTCACTGCAAGCTGCAGATTCCCTCCTAACAGCAAGCTTTAGGATAGGGTATTGAATTGTAACTTACTTTCGCCTAATAATGCGATTATGGCAAAGAGAGTATCTCCCGCAGGGAAGCTGCTACCATCAAATCTTTGCCCTCATTAGACTCCCCTCTGGAAGCGCTTTCACTGCAAGCTGCAGATTCCCTCCTAACAGCAATCTTTAGGATAGGGTACTGAATTGTAACTTAACTGCGGCTAATAATGGGATTTTGGCAAAGAGAGTATCTCCCGCAGGGAAGCTGCTACCATCAAATGTTTGCCCTCATTAGACTCCCCTCTGGAAGCGCTTTGACTGCAAGCTGCAGATTCCCTCCTAACAGCAAGCTTTAGGATAGGGTACTGAATTGTAACTTACTTTCGCCTAATAATGCGATTATGGCAAAGAGAGTATCTCCCGCAGGGAAGCTGCTACCATCAAATGTTTGCCCTCATTAGACTCCCCTCTGGAAGCGCTTTCACTGCAAGCTGCAGATTCCCTCCTAACAGCAAGCTTTAGGATAGAGTACTGAATTGTAACTTACTTTCGCCTAATAATGCGATTTTGGCAAAGAGAGTATCTCCCGCAGGGAAGCTGCTACCATCAAATGTTTGCCCTCGTTAGACTCCCCTCTGGAAGCGCTTTCACTGCAAGCTGCAGATTCCCTCCTAACAGCAAGCTGTAGGACACTGTACTGAACTGTAACTTACTTTCTCCTAAAAATGCGTTTTTAACAAAGAGAGTATCTCCCGCAGGGAAGCTGCTACCATCAAATGTTTGCCCTCATTAGACTCCCCTCTGGAAGCGCTTTCACTGCAAGCTGCAGATTCCCTCCTAACAGCAAGCTTTAGGATAGGGTACTGAATTGTAACTTACTTTCGCCTAATAAGGCGTTTTTAGCAAAGAGAGCATCTCCCACAGGGAAGCTGCTACCATCAAATGTTTGCCCTCGTTAGACTCCCCTCTGGAAGCGCTTTCACTGCAAGCTGCAGATTCCCTCCTAACAGCAAGCTGTAGGACAGTATACTGAATTGTAACTTACTTTCGCCTAATAAGGCGTTTTTAGCAAAGAGAGCATCTCCCACAGGGAAGCTGCTACCATCAAATGTTTGCCCTCGTTACACTCCCCTCTGGAAGCGCTTTCACTGCAAGCTGCAGATTCCCACCTAACAGCAAGCTTTAGGATAGGGTACTGAATTGTAACTTACTTTCGCCTAATAATGCGCTTTTGGCAAAGAGAGTATCTCCCGCAGGGAAGCTGCTACCATCAAGTGTTTGCCCTCATTAGACTCCCCTCTGGAAGCGCTTTCACTGCAAGCTGCAGATTCCCTCCTAACAGCAATCTTTAGGATAGGGTACTGAATTCTAACATAACTGCGGCTAATAATGGGATTTTGGCAAAGAGAGTATCTCCCGCAGGGAAGCTGCTACCATCAAATATTTGCCCTCATTACACTCTCCTCTGGAAGCGCTTTCACTACAAGATGCAGATTCCCTCCTAACAGCAAGCTTTAGGATAGGGTACTGATTTGTAACTTACTTTCGACTAATAATGCGATTTTGGCAAAGAGACTATCTCCCGCAGGGAAGCTGCTACCATCAAATGTTTGCCCTCCTTAGACTCCCCCCTGGAAGCGCTTTCACTGCAAGCTGCAGATTCCCTCCTAACGGCAAGCTTTAGGATAGGGTACTGAATTGTATCTTACTTTCGGCTAATAAGGCGTTTTTAGCAAAGAGAGTATCTCCCACAGGGAAGCTGCTACCATCAAATGTTTGCCCTCGTTAGACTCCCCTCTGGAAGCGCTTTCACTGCAAGCTGCAGATTCCCTCCTAACAGCAAGCTTTAGGATAGGGTACTGAATTGTAACTTACTTTCGCCTAATAAGGCGTTTTTAGCAAAGAGAGTATCTCCCGCAGGGAAGCTGCTACCATCAAATGTTTGCCCTCGTTAGACTCCCCTCTGGAAGCGCTTTCACTGCAAGCTGCAGATTCCCTCCTAACAGCAAGCTTTAGGATAGGGTATTGAATTGTAACTTACTTTCGCCTAATAATGCGATTATGGCAAAGAGAGTATCTCCTGCAGGGAAGCTGCTACCATCAAATCTTTGCCCTCATTAGACTCCCCTCTGGAAGCGCTTTCACTGCAAGCTGCAGATTCCCTCCTAACAGCAATCTTTAGGATAGGGTACTGAATTGTAACTTAACTGCGGCTAATATTGGGATTTTGGCAAAGAGAGTATCTCCCGCAGGGAAGCTGCTACCATCAAATGTTTGCCCTCATTAGACTCCCCTCTGGAAGCGCTTTGACTGCAAGCTGCAGATTCCCTCCTAACAGCAAGCTTTAGGATAGGGTACTGAATTGTAACTTACTTTCGCCTAATAATGCGATTATGGCAAAGAGAGTATCTCCCGCAGGGAAGCTGCTACCATCAAATGTTTGCCCTCATTAGACTCCCCTCTGGAAGCGCTTTCACTGCAAGCTGCAGATTCCCTCCTAACAGCAAGCTTTAGGATAGAGTACTGAATTGTAACTTACTTTCGCCTAATAATGCGATTTTGGCAAAGAGAGTATCTCCCGCAGGGAAGCTGCTACCATCAAATGTTTGCCCTCGTTAGACTCCCCTCTGGAAGCGCTTTCACTGCAAGCTGCAGATTCCCTCCTAACAGCAAGCTTTAGGATAGGGTACTGAATTGTAACATAACTGCGGCTAATAATGGGATTTTGGCAAAGAGAGCATCTCCCACAGGGAAGCTGCTACCATCAAATGTTTGCCCTCATTAGACTCCCCTCTGGAAGCGCTTTCACTGCAAGCTGCAGATTCCCTCCTAACAGCAAGCTTTAGGATAGGGTACTGAATTGTAACTTACTTTCGCCTAATAATGCGATTTTGGCAAAGAGAGTATCTCCCACAGGGAAGCTGCTACCATCAAATGCTGGCTCTCGTTAGATTCCTCTCTTGACGCACTTTCACTGCAAGCTGCAGATTCCCTCCTAACAGCAAGCTTTAGGATAGGGTACTGAATTGTAACTTACTTTCGCCTAATAATGCGATTCTGGCAAAGAGAGTATCTCCCGCAAGGAAGCTGCTACCATGAAGTGTTTGCCCTCATTAGACTCCCCTCTGGAAGCGCTTTCACTGCAAGCTGCAGATTCCCTCCTAACAGCAATCTTTAGGATAGGGTACTGAATTCTAACATAACTGCGGCTAATAATGGGATTTTGGCAAAGAGAGTATCTCCCGCAGGGAAGCTGCTACCATAAAATGTTTGCCCTCATTAGACTCCCCTCTGGAAGCGCTTTCACTGCAAGCTGCAGATTCCCTCCTAACAGCAAGCTTTAGGATATGGTACTGAATTGTAACTTACTTTCGCCTAATAACGCGTTTTTAACAAAGAGAGTATCTCCCGCAGGGAAGCTGCTACCATCAAATGTTTGCCCTCTTTAGACTCCCCTCTGGAAGCGCTTTCACTGCAAGCTGCAGATTCCCTCCTAACAGCAAGCTTTAGGATAGGGTACTGAATTGTAACTTACTTTCGCATAATAATGCGATTTTGGCAAAGAGAGTATCTCCCGCAGGGAAGCTGCTACCATCAAATCTTTGCCCTCATTAGACTCCCCTCTGGAAGCGCTTTCACTGCAAGCTGCAGATTCCCTCCTAACAGCAAGCTTTAGGATAGGGTACTGAATTGTAACTTACTTTCGCCTAATAATGCGATTTTGGCAAAGAGAGTATCTCCCGCAGGGAAGCTGCTACCATCAAATGTTTGCCCTCGTTAGACTCCCCTCTGGAAGCGCTTTCACTGCAAGCTGCAGATTCCCTCCTAACAGCAAGCTTTAGGATAGGGTACTGAATTGTAACTTACTTTCGCCTAATAAGGCGATTTTGGCAAAGAGAGTATCTCCCGCAAGGAAGCTGCTACCATCAAGTGTTTGCCCTCATTAGACTCCCCTCTGGAAGCGCTTTTACTGCAAGCTGCAGATTCCCTCCTAACAGCAAGCTGTAGGACACTGTACTGAACTGTAACTTACTTTCGCCTAAAAATGCGTTTTTAACAAAGAGAGTATCTCCCGCAGGGAAGCTGCTACCATCAAATGTTTGCCCTCATTAGACTCCCCTCTGGAAGCGCTTTCACTGCAAGCTGCAGATTCCCCCCTAACAGCAAGCTTTACGATAGGGTACTGAATTGTAACTTACTTTCGGCTAATAAGGCGTTTTTAGCAAAGAGAGTATCTCCCACAGGGAAGCTGCTACCATCAAATGTTTGCCCTCGTTAGACTCCCCTCTGGAAGCGCTTTCACTGCAAGCTGCAGATTCCCTCCTAACAGCAAGCTTTAGGATAGGGTACTGAATTGTAACTTACTTTCGCCTAATAAGGCGTTTTTAGCAAAGAGAGCATCTCCCACAGGGAAGCTGCTACCATCAAATGTTTGCCCTCGTTAGACTCCCCTCTGGAAGCGCTTTCACTGCAAGCTGCAGATTCCCTCCTAACAGCAAGCTTTAGGATAGGGTACTGAATTGTAACTTACTTTCGCCTAATAATGCGATTATGGCAAAGAGAGTATCTCCCGCAGGGAAGCTGCTACCATCAAATGTTTGCCGTCATTAGACTCCCCTCTGGAAGCGCTTTGACTGCAAGCTGCAGATTCCCTCCTAACAGCAAGCTTTAGGATAGGGTACTGAATTGTATCTTACTTTCGCCTAATAATGCGATTATGGCAAAGAGAGTATCTCCCGCAGGGAAGCTGCTACCATCAAATGTTTGCCCTCGTTAGACTCCCCTCTGGAAGCGCTTTCACTGCAAGCTGCAGATTCCCTCCTAACAGCAAGCTTTAGGATAGGGTACTGAATTATAACATAACTGCGGCTAATAATGGGATTTTGGCAAAGAGAGCATCTCCCACAGGGAAGCTGCTACCATCAAATGTTTGCCCTCATTAGACTCCCCTCTGGAAGCGCTTTCACTGCAAGCTGCAGATTCCCTCCTAACAGCAAGCTTTAGGATAGGGTACTGAATTGTAACTTACTTTCGCCTAATAATGCGATTATGGCAAAGAGAGTATCTCCCGCAGGGAAGCTTCTACCATCAAATGTTTGCCCTCGTTAGACTCCCCTCTGGAAGCGCTTTCACTGCAAGCTGCAGATTCCCTCCTAACAGCAAGCTTTAGGATAGGGTACTGAATTGTATCTTAACTGCAGCTAATAATGCGATTTTAGCAAAGAGAGTATCTCCCACAGAGAAGCTGCTACCATCAAATGTTTGCCCTCGTTAGACTCCCCTCTGGAAGCGCTTTCACTGCAAGCTGCAGATTCCCTCCTAACAGCAAGCTTTAGGATAGAGTACTTAATTGTAACTTACTTTCGCCTAATAATGCGATTCTGGCAAAGAGAGTATCTCCCGCAAGGAAGCTGCTACCATGAAGTGTTTGCCCTCATTAGACTCCCCTCTGGAAGCGCTTTCACTGCAAGCTGCAGATTCCCTCCTAACAGCAAGATTTAGGATAGGGTACTGAATTGTATCTTAACTGCAGCTAATAATGCGATTTTAGCAAAGAGAGTATCTCCCACAGAGAAGCTGCTACCATCAAATGTTTGCCCTCGTTAGACTCCCCTCTGGAAGCGCTTTCACTGCAAGCTGCAGATTCCCTCCTAACAGCTAGCTTTAGGATAAGGTACTGAATTGTAACTTACTTTCGCCTAATAATGCGATTTTGGAAAAGAGACTATCTCCCACAGGGAAGCTGCTACCATCAAATGCTGGCTCTCGTTAGATTCCTCTCTTGACGCACTTTCACTGCAAGCTGCAGATACCCTCCTAACAGCAAGCTTTAGGATAGGGTACTGAATTGTAACTTACTTTCGCCTAATAATGCGATTCTGGCAAAGAGAGTATCTCCCGCAAGGAAGCTGCTACCATGAAGTGTTTGCCCTCATTAGACTCCCCTCTGGAAGCGCTTTCACTGCAAGCTGCAGATTCCCTCCTAACAGCAAGATTTAGGATAGGGTACTGAATTGTATCTTAACTGCAGCTAATAATGCGATTTTAGCAAAGAGAGTATCTCCCACAGAGAAGCTGCTACCATCAAATGTTTGCCCTCGTTAGACTCCCCTCTGGAAGCGCTTTCACTGCAAGCTGCAGATTCCCTCCTAACAGCAAGCTTTAGGATAGAGTACTGAATTGTAACTTACTTTCGCCTAATAATGCGATTTTGGCAAAGAGAGTATCTCCCGCAGGGAAGCTGCTACCATCAAATGTTTGCCCTCGTTAGACTCCCCTCTGGAAGCGCTTTCACTGCAAGCTGCAGATTCCCTCCTAACAGCAAGCTTTAGGATAGGGTACTGAATTCTAAAATAACTGCGGCTAATAATGGGATTTTGGCAAAGAGAGCATCTCCCACAGGGAAGCTGCTACCATCAAATGTTTGCCCTCATTAGACTCCCCTCTGGAAGCGCTTTCACTGCAAGCTGCAGATTCCCTCCTAACAGCAAGCTTTAGGATAGGGTACTGAATTGTAACTTACTTTCGCCTAATAATGCGATTATGGCAAAGAGAGTATCTCCCGCAGGGAAGCTTCTACCATCAAATGTTTGCCCTCGTTAGACTCCCCTCTGGAAGCGCTTTCACTGCAAGCTGCAGATTCCCTCCTAACAGCAAGCTTTAGGATAGTGTACTGAATTGTAACTTACTTTCGCCTAATAATGCGATTTTGGAAAAGAAAGTATCTCCCGCAGGGAAGCTGCTACCATCAAATGTTTGCCCTCATTAGACTCCCCTCTGGAAGCGCTTTCTCTGCAAGCTTCAGATTCCCTCCTAACAGCTAGCTTTAGGATAAGGTACTGAATTGTAACTTACTTTCGCCTAATAATGCGATTTTGGAAAAGAGACTATCTCCCACAGGGAAGCTGCTACCATCAAATGCTGGCTCTCGTTAGATTCCTCTCTTGACGCACTTTCACTGCAAGCTGCAGATTCCCTCCTAACAGCAAGCTTTAGGATAGGGTACTGAATTGTAACTTACTTTCGCCTAATAATGCGATTCTGGCAAAGAGAGTATCTCCCGCAAGGAAGCTGCTACCATCAAATGTTTGCCCTCATTAGACTCCCCTCTGGAAGCGCTTTCACTGCAAGCTGCAGATTCCCTCCTAACAGCAAGATTTAGGATAGGGTACTGAATTGTATCTTAACTGCAGCTAATAATGCGATTTTGGCAAAGAGAGTATCTCCCGCAGGGAAGCTTCTACCATCAAATGTTTGCCCTCATTAGACTCCCCTCTGGAAGCGCTTTCACTGCAAGCTGCAGATTCCCTCCTAACAGCAAGCTTTAGGATAGGGTACTGAATTGTATCTTAACTGCAGCTAATAATGCGATTTTGGCAAAGAGAGTATCTCCCGCAGGGAAGCTGCTACCATCAAGTGTTTGCCCTCATTAGACTCCCCTCTGGAAGCGCTTTCACTGCAAGCTGCAGATTCCCTCCTAACAGCAAGCTTTAGGATAGGGTACTGAATTGTAACTTACTTTCGCCTAATAAATCGTTTTTATCAAAGAGAGTAACTCCCACAGGGAAGCTGCTACCATCAAATGTTTGCCCTCGTTAGACTCCCCTCTGGAAGCGCTTTCACTGCAAGCTGCAGATTCCCTCCTAACAGCAAGCTTTAGGATAGAGTACTGAATTGTAACTTACTTTCGCCTAATAATGCGATTTTGGAAAAGAGACTATCTCCCGCAGGGAAGCTGCTACCATCAAATGTTTGCCCTCATTAGACTCCCCTCTGGAAGCGCTTTCACTGCAAGCTGCAGATTCCCTCCTAAGAGCAAGCTTTAGGATAGGGTACTGTATTGTAACTTAACTGCGGCTAATTATGCGATTTTTTCAAAGAGAGTATCTCCCGCAGGGAAGCTGCTACCATCAAATGTTTGCCCTCATTAGACTCCCCTCTGGAAGCACTTTCACTGCAAGCTGCAGATTCCCTCCTAACAGCAAGCTTTAGGATAGGGTACTGAATTGTAACTTACTTTCGGCTAATAAGGCGATATTGGCAAAGAGAGTATCTCCCGCAGGGAAGATGCTACCATCAAATATTTGCCCTCATTAGACTCTCCTCTGGAAGCGCTTTCACTGCAAGCTGCAGATTCCCTCCTAACAGCTAGCTTTAGGATAGGGTACTGAATTGTAACTTACTTTCGCCTAATAATGCGATTTTGGAAAAGAGAGTATCACCCGCAGGGAAGCTGCTACCATCAAATGTTTGCCCTCATTAGACTCCCCTCTGGAAGCGCTTTCACTGCAAGCTGCAGATTCCCTCCTAACAGCAAGCTTTAGGATAGGGTACTGAATTATAACTTACTTTCGCCTAATAATGCGATTTTGGCAAAGAGAGTATCTCCCGCAGGGAAGCTGCTACCATCAAATGTTTGCCCTCATTAGACTCCCCTCTGGAAGCGCTTTCACTGCAAGCTGCAGATTCCCTCCTAACAGCAAGCTTTAGGATAGGGTACTGAATTGTAACTTAACTGCGGCTAATAAGGCGATTATGGCAAAGAGAGTATCTCCCGCAGGGAAGCTGCTACCATCAAATGTTTGCCCTCATTAGACTCCCCTCTGGAAGCGCTTTCACTGCAAGCTGCAGATTCCCTCCTAACAGCAAGCTTTAGGATAGGGTACTGAATTGTATCTTACTTTCGCCTAATAATGCGCTTTTGGCAAAGAGAGTATCTCCCACAGGGAAGCTGCTACCATCAAATGTTTGCCCTCGTTAGACTCCCCTCTGGAAGCGCTTTCTCTGCAAGCTGCAGATTCCCTCCTAACAGCAAGCTTTAGGATAGTGTACTGAATTGTATCTTAACTGCGGCTAATAAGGCGATTATGGCAAAGAGAATATCTCCCGCAGGGAAGCTGCTACCATCAAATGCTTGCCCTCATTAGAATCCCCTCTGGAAGCGCTTTCACTGCAAGCTGCAGATTCCCTCCTAACAGCAAGCTTTAGGAAAGGGTACTGAATTGTAACTTACTTTCGCCTAATGATGCGATTTTGGCAAAGAGATTATCTCCCGCAGGGAAGCTGCTACCATCAAATATTTGCCCTCATTAGACTCCCCTCTGGAAGCGCTTTCACTGCAAGCTGCAGATTCCCTCCTAACAGCAAGCTTTAGGATAGGGTACTGAATTGTAACTTAACTGCGTCTAATAAGGCGATTTTGGCAAAGAGAATATCTCCCGTAGGGAAGCTGCTACCATCAAATGCTTGCCCTCATTAGACTCCCCTCTGGAAGTGCTTTCACTGCAAGCTGCAGATTCCCTCCTAACAGCAAGCTTTAGGATAGGGTACTGAATTGGAACTTACTTTCGCCTAATAATGCGATTTTGGCAAAGAGAGTATCTCCCGCAGGGAAGCTGCTACCATCAAATGTTTGCCCTCGTTAGACTCCCCTCTGGAAGCGCTTTCACTACAAGCTGCAGATTCCCTCCTAATAGCAATCTGTAGGACAGTGTACTGAATTGTAACTTAACTGCGGCTAATAATGCGATTTTGGAAAAGAGAATATCTCCCGCAGGGAAGCTGCTACCATCAAATGCATGCCCTCATTAGACTCCCCTCTGGAAGCGCTTTCACTGCAAGCTGCAGATTCCCTCCTAACAGCAAGCTTTAGGATAGTGTACTGAATTGTAACTTACTTTCACCTAATAATGCGATTTTGGCAAAGAGAGTATCTCCCGCAGGGAAGCTGCTACCATCAAATGTTTGCCCTCATTAGACTCCCCTCTGGAAGCGCTTTCACTGCAAGCTGCAGATTCCCTCCTAACAGCAAGCTTTAGGATAGGGTACTGAATTGTAACTTACTTTCGCCTAATAATGCGATTTTGGCAAAGAGACTATCTCCCGCAGGGAAGCAGCTACCATCAAATGTTTGCCCTCATTAGACTCCCCTCTGGAAGCGCTTTCACTGCAAGCTGCAGATTCCCTCCTAACAGCAAGCTTTAGGATAGGGTACTGAATTGTAACTTACTTTCGCTTAATAATGCGATTTTGGAAAAGAGAGTATCTCCCGCAGGGAAGCTGCTACCATCAAATGTTTGCCCTCATTACACTCCCTTCTGGATGCGCTTTCACTGCAAGCTGCAGATTCCCTCCTAACAGCAAGCTTTAGGATAGGGTACTGAATTGTAACTTAACTGCGGCTAATAAGGCGATTTTGGCAAAGAGAGTATCTCCCGCAGGGAAGCTGCTACCATCAAATATTTGCCCTCCTTAGACTCCCCTCTGGAAGCGCTTTCACTGCAAGCTGCAGATTCCCTCCTAACAGCAATCTTTAGGATAGGGTACTGAATTGTAACTTAACTGCGGCTAAAAAGGCGATTTTGGCAAAGAGAATATCTCCCGCAGGGAAGGTGCTACCATCAAATGCTTGCCCTCATTAGACTCCCCTCTGGAAGCGCTTTCACTGCAAGCTGCAGATTCCCTCCTAACAGCAAGCTTTAGGATAGGGTACTGAATTGTAACTTACTTTCGCCTAATAATGCGATTTTGGCAAAGAGACAATCTCACGCAGTGAAGCTGCTACCATCAAATGTTTGCCCTCATTAGACTCCCCTCTGGAAGCGCTTTCACTGCAAGCTGCAGATTCCCTCCTAACAGCAAGCTTTAGGATAGGGTACTGAATTGTAACTTACTTTCGCCTAATAATGCGATTTTGACAAAGAGACTATCTCCCGCAGGGAAGTTGCTACCATCAAATATTTGCCCTCATTAGACTCTCCTCTGGAAGCGCTTTCACTGCAAGCTGCAGATTCCCTCCTAACAGCAAGCTTTAGGATAGGGTACTGAATTGTAACTTACTTTCGCCTAATAATGCGATTTTGGCAAAGAGACTATCTCCCGCAGGGAAGCT
The DNA here is from genome assembly GCF_032191515.1 of Phaenicophaeus curvirostris. Taxonomy (NCBI): domain Eukaryota; kingdom Metazoa; phylum Chordata; class Aves; order Cuculiformes; family Cuculidae; genus Phaenicophaeus; species Phaenicophaeus curvirostris. The sequence continues at coordinate 68,527 of NW_027206948.1, read as the reverse complement.
GCTACCATCAAATGTTTGCCCTCAGTAGACTCCCCTCTGGAAGCGCTTTCACTACAAGCTGCAGATTCCCTCCTAACAGCAAGCTGTAGGACAGTATACTGAATTGTAACTTAACTGCGGCTAATAAGGCGATTTTGGCAAAGAGAGTATCTCCCGCGGGGAAGCTGCTACCATCAAATATTTGCCCTCGTTAGACTCCCCTCTGGAAGCGCTTTCACTGCAAGCTGCATATTCCCTCCTAACAGCAAGCTTTAGGATAGGGTACTGAATTGTAACTTAACTGCGGCTAATAATGCGATTTTGGAAAAGAGACTATCTCCCGCAGGGAAGCTGCTACCATCAAATATTTGCCCTCATTACAGTCTCCTGTGGAAGCGCTTTCACTGCAAGCTGCAGATTCCCTCCTAACAGCAAGCTTTAGGATAGGGTACTGAATTGTAACTTACTTTCGCCTAATAATGCGATTTTGGCAAAGAGAATATCTCCCCCAGGGAAGCTGCTACCATCAAATGTTTGCCCTCATTAGACTCCCCTCTGGAAGCGCTTTCACTGCAAGCTGCAGATTCCCTCCTAACAGCAAGCTTTAGGATAGGGTACTGAATTGTAACTTACTTTCGCCTAATAATGCGATTTTGGCAAAGAGAGTATCTCCCGCAGGGAAGCTGCTACCATCAAATGTTTGCCCTCATTAGACTCCCCTCTGGAAGCGCTTTCACTGCAAGCTGCAGATTCCCTCCTAACAGCAAGCTGTAGGACAGTGTACTGAATTGTAACTTAACTGCGGCTAATAAGGCGATTTTGGCAAAGAGAATATCTCCAGCAGGGAAGCTGCTACCATCAAATGCTTGCCCTCATTAGACTCCCCTCTGGTAGCGCTTTCACTGCAAGCTGCAGATTCCCTCCTAACAGCAAGCTTTAGGACAGTGTACTGAATTGTAGCTTAACTGTGGCTAATAAGGCGATTTTGGCAAAGAGAATATCTCCCGCAGGGAAGCTGCTACCATCAAATGCTTGCCCTCATTAGACTCCCCTCTGGAAGCGCTTTCACTGCAAGCTGCAGATTCCCTCCTAACAGCAAGGTTTAGGATAGGGTACTGAATTGTAACTTACTTACGCCTAATAATGCGATTTTGGCAAAGAGAGTATTTCCCGCAGTGAAGCTGTTACCATCAAATGTTTGCCCTCGTTAGACTACCTTCTGGAAGCGCTTTCACTGCAAGCTGCAGATTCCCTCCTAACAGCAAGGTTTAGGATATGGTACTGAATTGTAACTTACTTTCGCCTAATAATGCGATTTTGGCAAAGAGACTATCTCCCGCAGGGAAGCTGTTACCATCAAATGTTTGCCCTCGTTAGACTCCCCTCTGGAAGCGCATTCACTGCAAGCTGCAGATTCCCTCCTAACAGCAAGCTTTAGGATAGGGTACTGAATTGTAACTTCCTTTCGCCTAATAATGCGATTTTGGCAAAGAGAGTATCTCCCGCAGGGAAGCTGCTACCATCAAATGTTTGCCCTCATTAGACTCCCCTCTGGAAGCGCTTTCACTGCAAGCTGCAGATTCCCTCCTAACAGCAAGCTTTAGGATAGGGTACTGAATTGTAACTTAACTGCGGCTAATAATGAGATTTTGGCAAAGAGAGTATCTCCCGCAGGGAAGCTGCTACCATCAAATGTTTGCCCTCATTAGACTCCCCTCTGGAAGCGCTTTCACTGCAAGCTGCAGATTCCCTCCTAACAGCAAGCTGTAGGACAGTATACTGAATTGTAACTTAACTGCGGCTAATAAGGCGATTTTGGCAAAGAGAATATCTCCCGCAGGGAAGCTGCTACCATCAAATGTTTGCCCTCATTAGACTCCCCTCTGGAAGCGCTTTCACTGCAAGCTGCAGATTCCCTCCTAACAGCAAGCTTTAGGATAGGGTACTGAATTGTAACTTAGTTTCGCCTAATAATGCGATTTTGGCAAAGAGACTATCTCCCGCAGGGAAGCTGCTACCATCAAATATTTGCCCTCCTTAGACTCCCCTCTGGAAGCGCTTTCACTGCAAGCTGCAGATTCCCTCCTAACAGCAAGCTTTAGGATAGGGTACTGAATTGTAACTTACTTTCGCCTAATAATGCGATTTTGGCAAAGAGAATATCTCCCCCAGGGAAGCTGATACCATCAAATGTTTGCCCTCATTAGACTCCCCTCTGGAAGCGCTTTCACTGCAAGCTGCAGATTCCCTCCTAACAGCAAGCTTTAGGATAGGGTACTGAATTGTAACTTAACTGCGGCTAATAAGGCGATTTTGGCAAAGAGAATATCTCCCGCAGGGAAGCTGCTACCATCAAATGTTTGCCCTCATTAGACTCCCCTCTGGAAGCGCTTTCACTGCAAGCTGCAGATTCCCTCCTAACAGCAAGCTTTAGGATAGGGTACTGAATTGTATCTTACTTTCGCCTAATAATGCGATTTTGGCAAAGAGAGTATCTCCCGCAGGGAAGCTGCTACCATCAAATGTATGACCTCGTTAGACTCCCCTCTGGAAGCGCTTTCACTGCAAGCTGCAGATTCCATCCTAACAGCAAGCTTTAGGATAGGGTACTGAATTGTAACTTAACTGCGGCTAATAAGGCGATAGTGGCAAAGAGACTATCTCCCGCAGGGAAGCTGCTACCATCAAATGTTTGCCCTCATTAGACTCCCCTCTGGAAGCGCTTTCACTGCAAGCTGCAGATTCCCTCCTAACAGCAAGCTTTAGGATAGGGTACTGAATTGTAACTTACTTTCGCCTAATAATGCGATTATGGCAAAGAGAGTATCTCCCGCAGGGAAGCTGCTACCATCAAATGTTTGCCCTCATTAGACTCCCCTCTGGAAGCGCTTTCACTGCAAGCTGCAGATTCCCTCCTAACAGCAAGCTTTAGGATAGGGTACTGAATTGTAACTTACTTTCGCCTAATAATGCGATTTTGGCAAAGAGATTATCACCCGCAGGGAAGCTGCTACCATCAAATGTTTGCCCTCATTAGACTCCCCTCTGGAAGCGCTTTCACTGCAAGCTGCAGATTCCCTCCTAACAGCAAGCTGTAGGACAGTGTACTGAATTGTAACTTAACTGCGGCTAATAAGGCGATTTTGGCAAAGAGAATATCTCCCGCAGGGAAGCTGCTACCATCAAATGCTTGCCCTCATTAGACTCCCCTCTGGAAGCGCTTTCAATGCAAGCTGTAGATTCCCTACTAACAGCAAGCTTTAGGATAGGGTACTGAATTGTAACTTACTTTCGCCTAATAATGCGATTTTGGAAAAGAGACTATCTCCCGCAGGGAAGCTCCTACCGTCAAATATTTGCCCTCATTAGACTCTCCTCTGGAAGCGCTTTCACTGCAAGCTGCAGATTCCCTTCTAACAGCAAGCTTTAGGATAGGGTACTGAATTGTAACTTACTTACGCCTAATAATGCGATTTTGGCAAAGAGAGTATCTCCCGCAGGGAAGCTGCTACCATCAAATGTTTGCCCTCATTAGACTCCCCTCTGGAAGCGCTTTCACTGCAAGCTGCAGATTCCCTCCTAACAGCAAGCTTTAGGATAGGGTACTGAATTGTAACTTACTTTCGCCTAATAATGCGATTATGGCAAAGACAGTATCTCCCGCAGGGAAGCTGCTACCATCAAATATTTGCCCTCATTAGACTCTCCTCTGGAAGCGCTTTCACTGCAAGCTGCAGATTCCCTCCTACCAGCAAGCTTTAGGATAGGGTACTGAATTGTAACTTACTTTCGCCTAATAATGCGATTTTGGCAAAGAGAATATCTCCCGCAGGGAAGCTGCTACCATCAAATGTTTGCCCTCATTAGACTCCCCTCTGGAAGTGCTTTCACTGCAAGCTGCAGATTCCCTCCTAACAGCAAGCTTTAGGATAGGGTACTGAATTGTAACTTACTTTCGCCTAATAATGCGATTTTGGCAAAGACACTATCTCCCGCAGGGAAGCTGCTACCATCAAATATTTGCCCTCATTAGACTCTCTTCTGGAAGCGCTTTCACTGCAAGCTGCAGATTCCCTCCTAACAGCAAGCTTTAGGATAGGGTACTGAATTGTAACTTACTTTCGCCTAATAATGCGATTTTGGCAAAGAGAGTATCTCCCGAAGGGAAGCTGCTACCATAAAATGTTTGCCCTCATTAGACTCCCCTCTGGAAGCGCTTTCACTGCAAGCTGCAGATTCCCTCCTAACAGCAAGCTTTAGGATAGGGTACTGAATTGTAACTTACTTTCGCCTAATAATGCGATTTTGGCAAAGAGACTATCTCCCGCAGGGAAGCTGCTACCATCAAATGTTTGCCCTCATTAGACTCCCCTCTGGAAGCGCTTTCACTGCAAGCTGCAGATTCCCTCCTAACAGCAAGCTTTAGGATAGGGTAATGAATTGTATCTTACTTTCGCCTAATAATTCGATTTTGGCAAAGAGACTATCTCCCGCAGGGAAGCTGCTACCATCAAATGTTTGCCCTCATTAGACTCCCCTCTGGAAGCGCTTTCACTGCAAGCTGCAGATTCCCTCCTAACAGCAAGCTTTAGGATAGGGTACTGAATTGTACCTTAACTGCGGCTAATAATGCGATTTTGGCAAAGAGAATATCTACCGCAGGGAAGCTGTTACCATCAAATGTTTGCCCTCATTAGACTCCCCTCTGGAAGCGCTTTCACTGCAAGCTGCAGATTCCCTCCTAACAGCAAGCTTTAGGATAGGGTACTGAATTGTATCTTACTTTCGCCTAATAATGCGATTTTGGCAAAGAGAGTATCTCCCGCAGGGAAGCTGCTAACACCAAATGTTTGCCCTCATTAGACTCCCCTCTGGAAGCGCTTTCACTGCAAGCTGCAGATTCCCTCCTAACAGCAAGCTTTAGGATAGGGTACTGAATTGTAACTTAACTGCGGCTAATAAGGCGATTTTGGCAAAGAGAGTATCTCCCGCAGGGAAGCTGCTACCATCAAATATTTGCCCTCATTAGACTCCCCTCTGGAAGCGCTTTCACTGCAAGCTGCAGATTCCCTCCGAACAGCAAGCTTTAGGATAGGGTACTGAATTGTAACTTACTTTTGCATTATAATGCGATTTTGGCAAAGAGAATATCTCCCGCAGGGAAGCTGCTACCATCAAATGTTTGCCCTCATTATACTCCCCTCTGGAAGCGCTTTCACTGCAAGCTGCAGATTCCCTCCTAACAGCAAGCTTTAGGATAGGGTACTGAATTGTAACTTACTTTCGCCTAATAATTCGATTTTGGCAAAGAGAGTATCTCCCGCAGGGAAGCTGCTACCATCAAATGTTTGCCCTCATTAGACTCCCCTCTGGAAGCGCTTTCACTGCAAGCTGCAGATTCCCTCCTAACAGCAAGCTTTAGGATAGGGTACTGAATTGTAACTTACTTTCGCCTAATAATGCGATTTTGGCAAAGAGAGTATCTCCCGCAGGGAAGCTGCTAACACCAAATGTTTGCCCTCATTAGACTCCGCTCTGGAAGCGCTTTCACTGCAAGCTGCAGATTCCCTCCTAACAGCAAGCTGTAGGACAGTATACTGAATTGTAACTTAACTGCGGCTAATAAGGCGATTTTGGCAAAGAGATTATCTCCCGCAGGGAAGCTGCTACATTCAAATGTTTGCCCTCATTAGACTCCCCTCTGGAAGTGCTTTCACTGCAAGCTGCAGATTCCCTCCTAACAGCAAGCTTTAGGATAGGGTACTGAATTGTATCTTACTTTCGCCTAATAATGCGATTTTGGCAAAGAGATTATCTTCCGCAGGGAAGCTGCTACCATCAAATATTTGCCCTCATTAGACTCCCCTCTGGAAGCGCTTTCACTGCAAGCTGCAGATTCCCTCCTAACAGCAAGCTTTAGGATAGGGTACTGAATTGTAACTTAACTGCGGCTAATAATGCGATTTTGGCAAAGAGAGTATCTCCCGCAGGGAAGCTGCTACCATCAAATGTTTGCCCTCATTAGACTCCCCTCTGGAAGCGCTTTCACTGCAAGCTGCAGATTCCCTCCTAACAGCAAGCTTTAGGATAGGGTACTGAATTGTAACTCAACTGCGGCTAATAAGGCGATTTTGGCAAAGAGAGTATCTCCCGCAGGGAAGCTGCTACCATCAAATGTTTGCCCTCATTAGACTCCCCTCTGGAAGCGCTTTCACTGCAAGCTGCAGATTCCCTCCTAACAGCAAGCTTTAGGATAGGGTACTGAATTGTAACTTACTTTTGCCTAATAATGCGATTTTGGCAAAGAGAGAATCTCCCGCAGGGAAGCTGCTACCATCAAATGTTTGCCCTCCTTAGACTCCCCTCTGGAAGCGCTTTCACTGCAAGCTGCAGATTCCCTCCTAACAGCAAGCTTTAGGATAGGGTACTGAATTGTAACTTACTTTCGCCTAATAATGCGATTTTGGCAAAGAGAGTATCACCCGCAGGGAAGCTGCTACCATCAAATGTTTGCCCTCATTAGACTCCCCTCTGGAAGTGCTTTCACTGCAAGCTGCAGATTCCCTCCTAACAGCAAGCTTTAGGACAGTGTACTGAATTATAGCTTAACTGCGGCTAATAAGGCGATTTTGGCAAAGAGAATATCTCCCGCAGGGAAGCTGCTACCATCAAATGTTTGCCCTCATTAGACTCCCCTCTGGAAGCGCTTTCACTGCAAGCTGCAGATTCCCTCCTAACAGCAAGCTTTAGGATAGGGTACTGAATTGTAACTTACTTTCGGATAATAAGGCGATTTTGGCAAAGAGAGTATCTCCCGCAGGGAAGCTGCTGCCATCAAATCTTTGCCCTCATTAGACTCCCCTCTGGAAGCGCTTTCACTGCAAGCTGCAGATTCCCTCCTAACAGCAAGCTTTAGGATAGGGTACTGAATTGTAACTTACTTTCGCCTAATAATGCGATTTTGACAAAGAGACTATCTTCCGCAGGGAAGCTGCTACCATCAAATGTTTGCCCTCATTAGACTCCCCTCTGGAAGCGCTTTCACTGCAAGCTGCAGATTCCCTCCTAACAGCAAGCTTTAGGATAGGGTACTGAATTGTAACTTACTTTCGCCTAATAATGCGATTATGGAAAAGAGAGTATCTCCCGCAGGGAAGCTGCTACCATCAAATGTTTGCCCTCATTAGACTCCCCTCTGGAAGCGCTTTCACTGCAAGCTGCAGATTCCCTCCTAACAGCAAGCTTAGGGATAGGGTACTGAATTGTACCTTAACTGCGGCTAAAAAGGCGATTTTGGCAAAGAGACTATCTCCCGCAGAGAAGCTGCTACCATCAAATGCTTGCCCTCATTAGACTCCCCTCTGGAAGCGCTTTCACTGCAAGCTGCAGATTCCCTCCTAACAGCAAGCTTTAGGATAGGGTACTGAATTGTAACTTACTTTCCCCTAATAATGCGATTTTGGCAAAGAGACTATCTCCCGCAGGGAAGCTGCTACCATCAAATGTTTGCCCTCATTAGACTCCCCTCTGGAAGCGCTTTCACTGCAAGCTGCCGATTCCCTCCTAACAGCAAGCTTTAGGATAGGGTACTGAATTGTAACTCAACTGCGGCTAATAAGGCGATTTTGGCAAAGAGAGTATCTCCCGCAGGGAAGCTGCTACCATAAAATGTTTGCCCTCATTAGACTCCCCTCTGGAAGCGCTTTCACTGCAAGCTGCAGATTCCCTCCTAACAGCAAGCTTTAGGATAGGGTACTGAATTGTAACTTACTTTCGCCTAATAATGCGATTTTGGCAAAGAGAGAATCTCCCGCAGGGAAGCTGCTACCATCAAATGTTTGCCCTCATTATACTCCCCTCTGGAAGCGCTTTCACTGCAAGCTGCAGATTCCCTCCTAACAGCAAGCTTTAGGATAGGGTACTGAATTGTAACTTACTTTCGCCTAGTAATGCGATTTTGGCAAAGAGAGTATCACCCGCAGGGAAGCTGCTACCATCAAATGTTTGCCCTCATTAGACTCCCCTCTGGAAGTGCTTTCACTGCAAGCTGCAGATTCCATCCTAACAGCAAGCTTTAGGATAGGGTACTGAATTGTAACTTAACTGCGGCTAATAAGGCGATTTTGGCAAAGAGAATATCTCCCGCAGGGAAGTTGCTACCATCAAATGTTTGCCCTCATTAGACTCCCCTCTGGAAGCGCTTTCACTGCAAGCTGCAGATTCCCTCCTAACAGCAAGCTGTAGGATAGGGTACTGAATTGTAACTTACTTTCGCCTAATAATGCGATTTTGGAAAAGAGAGTATCTCCCGCAGGGAAGCTGCTACCATCAAATGTTTGCCCTCATTAGACTCCCCTCTGGAAGCGCGTTCACTGCAAGCCGCAGATTCCCTCCTAACAGCAAGCTTTAGGATAGTGTACTGAATTATAACTTACTTTCGCCTAATAATGCGATTTTGGCAAAGAGAGTATCTCCCGCAGGGAAGCTGCTACCATCAAATGTTTGCCCTCATTAGACTCCCCTCTGGAAGCGCTTTCACTGCAAGCTGCAGATTCCCTCCTAACAGCAAGCTTTAGGATAGGGTACTGAATTGTAACTTACTTTCGCCTAATAATGCGATTTTGGCAAAGAGAGTATCTCCCGCAGGGAAGCTGCTACCATCAAATGTTTGCCCTCATTAGACTCCCCTCTGGAAGCGCTTTCACTGCAAGCTGCAGATTCCCTCCTAACAGCAAGCTTTAGGATAGGGTACTGAATTGTAACTTACTTTCGCCTAATAATGTGATTTTGGCAAAGAGACTATCTCCCGCAGGGAAGCTGCTACCATCAAATGTTAGCCCTCATTACACTTCCCTCTGGAAGCGCTTTCACTGCAAGCTGCAGATTCCATCCTAACAGCATGCTTTAGGATAGGGTACTGAATTGTAACTTAACTGCGGCTAATAAGGCGATTTTGGCAAAGAGAATATCTCCCGCAGGGAAGCTGCTACCATCAAATGTTTGCCCTCATTAGACTCCCCTCTGGAAGCGCTTTCACTGCAAGCTGCAGATTCCCTCCTAACAGCAAGCTTTAGGATAGGATACTGAATTGTAACTTACTTTCGCCTAATAATGCGATTTTGGCAAAGAGACTATCTCCCGCAGGGAAGCTGCTACCATCAAATGTTTGCCCTCATTAGACTCCCCTCTGGAAGCGCTTTCACTGCAAGCTGCAGATTCCCTCCTAACAGCAAGCTTTAGGATAGGGTACTGAATTGTAACTTACTTTCGCCTAATAATGCGATTTTGTCAAAGAGAGTATCTCCCGCAGGGAAGCTGCTACCATCAAATATTTGCCCTCATTACACTCTCCTCTGGAAGCGCTTTCACTACAAGCTGCAGATTCCCTCCTAACAGCAAGCTTTAGGATAGGGTACTGATTTGTAACTTACTTTCGACTAATAATGCGATTTTGGCAAAGAGACTATCTCCCGCAGGGAAGCTGCTACCATCAAATGTTTGCCCTCCTTAGACTCCCCCCTGGAAGCGCTTTCACTGCAAGCTGCAGATTCCCTCCTAACAGCAAGCTTTAGGATAGGGTACTGAATTGTAACTTACTTTCGCCTAATAATGCGATTTTGGCAAAGAGAGAATCTCCCGCAGGGAAGCTGCTACCATCAAATGTTTGCCCTCATTATACTCCCCTCTGGAAGCGCTTTCACTGCAAGCTGCAGATTCCCTCCTAACAGCAAGCTTTAGGATAGGGTACTGAATTGTAACTTACTTTCGCCTAGTAATGCGATTTTGGCAAAGAGAGTATCACCCGCAGGGAAGCTGCTACCATCAAATGTTTGCCCTCATTAGACTCCCCTCTGGAAGTGCTTTCACTGCAAGCTGCAGATTCCATCCTAACAGCAAGCTTTAGGATAGGGTACTGAATTGTAACTTAACTGCGGCTAATAAGGCGATTTTGGCAAAGAGAATATCTCCCGCAGGGAAGTTGCTACCATCAAATGTTTGCCCTCATTAGACTCCCCTCTGGAAGCGCTTTCACTGCAAGCTGCAGATTCCCTCCTAACAGCAAGCTGTAGGATAGGGTACTGAATTGTAACTTACTTTCGCCTAATAATGCGATTTTGGAAAAGAGAGTATCTCCCGCAGGGAAGCTGCTACCATCAAATGTTTGCCCTCATTAGACTCCCCTCTGGAAGCGCGTTCACTGCAAGCCGCAGATTCCCTCCTAACAGCAAGCTTTAGGATAGGGTACTGAATTATAACTTACTTTCGCCTAATAATGCGATTTTGGCAAAGAGAGTATCTCCCGCAGGGAAGCTGCTACCATCAAATGTTTGCCCTCATTAGACTCCCCTCTGGAAGCGCTTTCACTGCAAGCTGCAGATTCCCTCCTAACAGCAAGCTTTAGGATAGGGTACTGAATTGTAACTTACTTTCGCCTAATAATGCGATTTTGGCAAAGAGAGTATCTCCCGCAGGGAAGCTGCTACCATCAAATGTTTGCCCTCATTAGACTCCCCTCTGGAAGCGCTTTCACTGCAAGCTGCAGATTCCCTCCTAACAGCAAGCTGTAGGATAGGGTACTGAATTGTAACTTACTTTCGCCTAATAATGCAAATATGGAAAAGAGACTATCTCCCGCAGGGAAGCTGCTACAATCAAATATTTGCCCTCATTAGACTCCCCTCTGGAAGCGCTTTCACTGCAAGCTGCAGATTCCCTCCTAACAGCAAGATGTAGGATAGGGTACTGAATTGTATCTTAACTGCTGCTAATAATGCGATTTTGGCAAAGAGAATATCTCCCGCAGGGAAGCTGCTACCATCAAATATTTGCCCTCATTACACTCTCCTCTGGAAGCGCTTTCACTGCAAGCTGCAGATTCCCTCCTAATAGCAAGCTTTAGGATAGTGTACTGAATTGTAACTTACTTTCGTCTAATAATGCGATTTTGGCAAAGAGACTATCTCCCGCAGGGAAGCTGCTACCATCAAATGCTTGCCCTCATTAGACTCCCCTCTGGAAGCGCTTTCACTGCAAGCTGCAGATTCCCTCCTAACAGCAAGCTGTAGGATAGGGTACTGAATTGTAACTTAACTGCTGCTAATAATGCGATTTTGGCAAAGAGAATATCTCCCGCAGGGAAGCTGCTACCATCAAATGCTTGCCCTCATTAGACTCCCCTCTGGAAGCGCTTTCACTGCAAGCTGCAGATTCCCTCCTAACAGCAAGCTGTAGGATAGGGTACTGAATTGTAGCTTACTTTCGCCTAATAATGCGATTTTGGCAAAGAGAGTATCTCCCGCAGGGAAGCTGCTACCATCAAATGTTTGCCCTCCTTAGACTCCCCTCTGGAAGCGCTTTCACTGCAAGCTGCAGATTCCCTCCTAACAGCAAGCTTTAGGATAGGGTACTGAATTGTAACTTACTTTCGCCTAATAATGCGATTTTGGCAAAGAGATTATCTCCCGCAGGGAAGCTGCTACCATCAAATGTTTGCCCTCATTAGACTCCCCTCTGGAAGCGCTTTCACTGCAAGCTGCAGATTCCCTCCTAACAGCAAGCTTTAGGATAGGGTACTGAATTGTAACTTAATTTCGCCTAATAATGCGATTTTGGCAAAGAGAGTATCTCCCGCAGGGAAGCTGCTAGCATCAAATGTTTGCCCTCATTAGACTCCCCTCTGGAAGTGCTTTCACTGCAAGCTGCAGATTCCCTCCTAACAGCAAGCTTTAGGATAGGGTACTGAATTGTAACTTACTTTCGCCTAATAATGCGATATTTTCAAAGAGAATATCTCCCGCAGGGAAGCTGCTACCATCAAATATTTGCCCTCATTAGACTCCCCTCTGGAAGCGCTGTCACTGCAAGCTGCAGATTCCCTCCTAACAGCAAGATTTAGGATAGGGTACTGAATTGTAACTTACTTTCGCCTAATAATGCGATTTTGGCAAAGAGACTATCTCCCGCAGGGAAGCTGCTACCATCAAATGCTTGCCCTCATTAGACTCCCCTCTGGAAGCGCTTTCACTGCAAGCTGCAGATTCCCTCCTAACAGCAAGCTTTAGGATAGGGTACTGAATTGTAACTTACTTTCGCCTAATAATGCGATTTTGGCAAAGAGAGTATCTCCCGCAGGGAAGCTGCTACCATCAAATGTTTGCCCTCCTTAGACTCCCGCCTGGAAGCGCTTTCACTGCAAGCTGCAGATTCCCTCCTAACAGCAAGCTTTAGGATAGGGTACTGAATTATAACTTACTTTCGCCTAATAATGTGATTTTGGCAAAGAGACTATCTCCCGCAGGGAAGCTGCTACCATCAAATGTTTGCCCTCATTAGACTCCCCTCTGGAAGCGCTTTCACTGCAAGCTGCAGATTCCCTCCTAACAGCAAGCTTTAGGATAGTGTACTGAATTTTAACTTACTTTCGCCTAATAATGCGATTTTGTCAAAGAGAGTATCTCCCGCAGGGAAGCTGCTACCATCAAATATTTGCCCTCATTACACTCTCCTCTGGAAGCGCTTTCACTACAAGATGCAGATTCCCTCTTAACAGCAAGCTTTAGGATAGGGTACTGATTTGTAACTTACTTTCGACTAATAATGCGATTTTGGCAAAGAGACTATCTCCCGCAGGGAAGCTGCTACCATCAAATGTTTGCCCTCCTTAGACTCCCCCCTGGAAGCGCTTTCACTGCAAGCTGCAGATTCCCTCCTAACAGCAAGCTTTAGGATAGGGTACTGAATTATAACTTACTTTCGCCTAATAATGCGATTTTGGCAAAGAGACTATCTCCCGCAGGGAAGCTGCTACCATCAAATGTTTGCCCTCATTAGATTCCCCTCTGGAAGCGCTTTCACTGCAAGCTGCAGATTCCATCCTAACAGCAAGCTTTAGGATAGGGTACTGAATTGTAACTTAATTTCGCCTAATAATGCGATTTTGGCAAAGAGAGTATCTCCCGCAGGGAAGCTGCTACCATAAAATGTTTGCCCTCATTAGACTCCCCTCTGGAAGCGCTTTCACTGCAAGCTGCAGATTCCATCCTAACAGCAAGCTTTAGGATAGGGTACTGAATTGTAACTTAACTGCGGCTAATAAGGCGATTTTGGCAAAGAGACTATCTCCCGCAGGGAAGCTGCTACCATCAAATATTTGCCCTCATTAGACTCCCCTCTGGAAGCGCTTTCACTGCAAGCTGCAGATTCCCTCCTAACAGGAAGTTGTAGGATAGGGTACTGAATTGTAACTTACTTTCGCCTAATAATGCAAATATGGAAAAGAGACTATCTCCCGCAGGGAAGCTGCTACAATCAAATATTTGCCCTCATTAGACTCCCCTCTGGAAGCGCTTTCACTGCAAGCTGCAGATTCCCTCCTAATAGCAAGCTTTAGGATAGGGTACTGAATTGTAACTTACTTTCGTCTAATAATGCGATTTTGGAAAAGAGACTATCTCCCGCAGGGAAGATGCTACCATCAAATTCTTGCCCTCATTATACTCCCCTCTGGAAGCGCTTTCACTGCAAGCTGCAGATTCCCTCCTAACAGCAAGATGTAGGACTGTGTACTGAATTGTAACTTAACTGCTGCTAATAATGCGATTTTGGCAAAGAGAATATCTCCCGCAGGGAAGCTGCTACCATCAAATATTTGCCCTCATTACACTCTCCTCTGGAAGCGCTTTCACTGCAAGCTGCAGATTCCCTCCTAGTAGCAAGCTTTAGGATAGTGTACTGAATTGTAACTTACTTTCGTCTAATAATGCGATTTTGGCAAAGAGACTATCTCCCGCAGGGAAGCTGCTACCATCAAATGCTTGCCCTCATTAGACTCCCCTCTGGAAGCGCTTTCACTGCAAGCTGCAGATTCCCTCCTAACAGCAAGCTTTAGGATAGGGTACTGAATTGTAACTTACTTTTGCCTAATAATGCGATTTTGGCAAAGAGAGAATCTCCCGCAGGGAAGCTGCTACCATCAAATGTTTGCCCTCGTTAGACTCCCCTCTGGAAGCGCTTTCACTGCAAGCTGCAGATTCCCTCCTAACAGCAAGCTTTAGGATAGGGTACTGAATTGTAACTTACTTTCGCCTAATAATGCGATTTTGGCAAAGAGAGTATCACCCGCAGGGAAGCTGCTACCATCAAATGTTTGCCCTCATTAGACTCCCCTCTGGAAGTGCTTTCACTGCAAGCTGCAGATTCCCTCCTAACAGCAAGCTTTAGGACAGTGTACTGAATTATAGCTTAACTGCGGCTAATAAGGCGATTTTGGCAAAGAGAATATCTCCCGCAGGGAAGCTGCTACCATCAAATGTTTGCCCTCATTAGACTCCCCTCTGGAAGCGCTTTCACTGCAAGCTGCAGATTCCCTCCTAACAGCAAGCTTTAGGATAGGGTACTGAATTGTAACTTACTTTCGGATAATAAGGCGATTTTGGCAAAGAGAGTATCTCCCGCAGGGAAGCTGCTGCCATCAAATCTTTGCCCTCATTAGACTCCCCTCTGGAAGCGCTTTCACTGCAAGCTGCAGATTCCCTCCTAACAGCAAGCTTTAGGATAGGGTACTGAATTGTAACTTACTTTCGCCTAATAATGCGATTTTGACAAAGAGACTATCTTCCGCAGGGAAGCTGCTACCATCAAATGTTTGCCCTCATTAGACTCCCCTCTGGAAGCGCTTTCACTGCAAGCTGCAGATTCCCTCCTAACAGCAAGCTTTAGGATAGGGTACTGAATTGTAACTTACTTTCGCCTAATAATGCGATTATGGAAAAGAGAGTATCTCCCGCAGGGAAGCTGCTACCATCAAATGTTTGCCCTCATTAGACTCCCCTCTGGAAGCGCTTTCACTGCAAGCTGCAGATTCCCTCCTAACAGCAAGCTTAGGGATAGGGTACTGAATTGTACCTTAACTGCGGCTAAAAAGGCGATTTTGGCAAAGAGACTATCTGCCGCAGAGAAGCTGCTACCATCAAATGCTTGCCCTCATTAGACTCCCCTCTGGAAGCGCTTTCACTGCAAGCTGCAGATTCCCTCCTAACAGCAAGCTTTAGGATAGGGTACTGAATTGTAACTTACTTTCCCCTAATAATGCGATTATGGCAAAGAGACTATCTCCCGCAGGGAAGCTGCTACCATCAAATGTTTGCCCTCATTAGACTCCCCTCTGGAAGCGCTTTCACTGCAAGCTGCCGATTCCCTCCTAACAGCAAGCTTTAGGATAGGGTACTGAATTGTAACTCAACTGCGGCTAATAAGGCGATTTTGGCAAAGAGAGTATCTCCCGCAGGGAAGCTGCTACCATAAAATGTTTGCCCTCATTAGACTCCCCTCTGGAAGCGCTTTCACTGCAAGCTGCAGATTCCCTCCTAACAGCAAGCTTTAGGATAGGGTACTGAATTGTAACTTACTTTCGCCTAATAATGCGATTTTGGCAAAGAGAGAATCTCCCGCAGGGAAGCTGCTACCATCAAATGTTTGCCCTCATTATACTCCCCTCTGGAAGCGCTTTCACTGCAAGCTGCAGATTCCCTCCTAACAGCAAGCTTTAGGATAGGGTACTGAATTGTAACTTACTTTCGCCTAGTAATGCGATTTTGGCAAAGAGAGTATCACCCGCAGGGAAGCTGCTACCATCAAATGTTTGCCCTCATTAGACTCCCCTCTGGAAGTGCTTTCACTGCAAGCTGCAGATTCCATCCTAACAGCAAGCTTTAGGATAGGGTACTGAATTGTAACTTAACTGCGGCTAATAAGGCGATTTTGGCAAAGAGAGTATCTCCCGCAGGGAAGCTGCTACCATCAAATGTTTGCCCTCATTAGACTCCCCTCTGGAAGCGCGTTCACTGCAAGCCGCAGATTCCCTCCTAACAGCAAGCTTTAGGATAGTGTACTGAATTATAACTTACTTTCGCCTAATAATGCGATTTTGGCAAAGAGAGTATCTCCCGCAGGGAAGCTGCTACCATCAAATGTTTGCCCTCATTAGACTCCCCTCTGGAAGCGCTTTCACTGCAAGCTGCAGATTCCCTCCTAACAGCAAGCTTTAGGATAGGGTACTGAATTGTAACTTACTTTCGCCTAATAATGCGATTTTGGCAAAGAGAGTATCTCCCGCAGGGAAGCTGCTACCATCAAATGTTTGCCCTCATTACACTCCCCTCTGGAAGCGCTTTCACTGCAAGCTGCAGATTCCCTCCTAACAGCAAGCTTTAGGATAGGGTACTGAATTATAACTTACTTTCGCCTAATAATGTGATTTTGGCAAAGAGACTATCTCCCGCAGGGAAGCTGCTACCATCAAATGTTTGCCCTCATTACACTTCCCTCTGGAAGCGCTTTCACTGCAAGCTGCAGATTCCATCCTAACAGCAAGCTTTAGGATAGGGTACTGAATTGTAACTTAACTGCGGCTAATAAGGCGATTTTGGCAAAGAGAATATCTCCCGCAGGGAAGCTGCTACCATCAAATGTTTGCCCTCATTAGACTCCCCTCTGGAAGCGCTTTCACTGCAAGCTGCAGATTCCCTCCTAACAGCAAGCTTTAGGATAGGGTACTGAATTGTAACTTACTTTCGCCTAATAATGCGATTTTGGCAAAGAGACTATCTCCCGCAGGGAAGCTGCTACCATCAAATGTTTGCCCTCATTAGACTCCCCTCTGGAAGCGCTTTCACTGCAAGCTGCAGATTACCTCCTAACAGCAAGCTTTAGGATAGTGTACTGAATTGTAACTTACTTTCGCCTAATAATGCGATTTTGTCAAAGAGAGTATCTCCCGCAGGGAAGCTGCTACCATCAAATATTTGCCCTCATTACACTCTCCTCTGGAAGCGCTTTCACTACAAGATGCAGATTCCCTCCTAACAGCAAGCTTTAGGATAGGGTACTGATTTGTAACTTACTTTCGACTAATAATGCGATTTTGGCAAAGAGAATATCTCCCGCAGGGAAGCTGCTACCATCAAATGTTTGCCCTCCTTAGACTCCCCCCTGGAAGCGCTTTCACTGCAAGCTGCAGATTCCCTCCTAACGGCAAGCTTTAGGATAGGGTACTGAATTATAACTTACTTTCGCCTAATAATGCGATTTTGGCAAAGAGACTATCTCCCGCAGGGAAGCTGCTACCATCAAATGTTTGCCCTCATTAGATTCCCCTCTGGAAGCGCTTTCACTGCAAGCTGCAGATTCCCTCCTAACAGCAAGCTTTAGGATAGGGTACTGAATTGTAACTTAATTTCGCCTAATAATGCGATTTTGGCAAAGAGAGTATCTCCCGCAGGGAAGCTGCTACCATAAAATGTTTGCCCTCATTAGACTCCCCTCTGGAAGCGCTTTCACTGCAAGCTGCAGATTCCCTCCTAACAGCAAGCTTTAGGATAGGGTACTGAATTGTAACTTAACTGCGGCTAATAAGGCGATTTTGTCAAAGAGACTATCTCCCGCAGGGAAGCTGCTACCATCAAATATTTGCCCTCATTAGACTCCCCTCTGGAAGCGCTTTCACTGCAAGCTGCAGATTCCCTCCTAACAGCAAGCTTTAGGATAGGGTACTGAATTGTAACTTAACTGCGGCTAATAAGGCGATTTTGGCAAAGAGAATATCTCCCGCAGGGAAGCTGCTACCATCAAATGTTTGCCCTCATTAGACTCCCCTCTGGAAGCGCTTTCACTGCAAGCTTCAGATTCCCTTCTAACAGCAAGCTGTAGGATAGGGTACTGAATTGTAACTTACTTTCGCCTAATAATGCGATTTTGGAAAAGAGACTATCTCCCGCAGGGAAGCTGCTACCATCAAATATTTGCCCTCATTACACTCTCCTCTGGAAGCGCTTTCACTACAAGATGCAGATTCCCTCTTAACAGCAAGCTTTAGGATAGGGTACTGGTTTGTAACTTACTTTCGACTAATAATGCGATTTTGGCAAAGAGACTATCTCCCGCAGGGAAGCTGCTACCATCAAATGTTTGCCCTCCTTAGACTCCCCCCTGGAAGCGCTTTCACTGCAAGCTGCAGATTCCCTCCTAACAGCAAGCTTTAGGATAGGGTACTGAATTATAACTTACTTTCGCCTTATAATGCGATTTTGGCAAAGAGACTATCTCCCGCAGGGAAGCTGCTACCATCAAATGTTTGCCCTCATTAGATTCCCCTCTGGAAGCGCTTTCACTGCAAGCTGCAGATTCCATCCTAACAGCAAGCTTTAGGATAGGGTACTGAATTGTAACTTAATTTCGCCTAATAATGCGATTTTGGCAAAGAGAGTATCTCCCGCAGGGAAGCTGCTACCATAAAATGTTTGCCCTCATTAGACTCCCCTCTGGAAGCGCTTTCACTGCAAGCTGCAGATTCCATCCTAACAGCAAGCTTTAGGATAGGGTACTAAATTGTAACTTAACTGCGGCTAATAAGGCGATTTTGGCAAAGAGACTATCTCCCGCAGGGAAGCTGCTACCATCAAATATTTGCCCTCATTAGACTCCCCTCTGGAAGCGCTTTCACTGCAAGCTGCAGATTCCCTCCTAACAGGAAGTTGTAGGATAGGGTACTGAATTGTAACTTACTTTCGCCTAATAATGCAAATATGGAAAAGAGACTATCTCCCGCAGGGAAGCTGCTACAATCAAATATTTGCCCTCATTAGACTCCCCTCTGGAAGCGCTTTCACTGCAAGCTGCAGATTCCCTCCTAATAGCAAGCTTTAGGATAGGGTACTGAATTGTAACTTACTTTCGTCTAATAATGCGATTTTGGAAAAGAGACTATCTCCCGCAGGGAAGATGCTACCATCAAATTCTTGCCCTCATTATACTCCCCTCTGGAAGCGCTTTCACTGCAAGCTGCAGATTCCCTCCTAACAGCAAGATGTAGGACTGTGTACTGAATTGTAACTTAACTGCTGCTAATAATGCGATTTTGGCAAAGAGAATATCTCCCGCAGGGAAGCTGCTACCATCAAATATTTGCCCTCATTACACTCTCCTCTGGAAGCGCTTTCACTGCAAGCTGCAGATTCCCTCCTAGTAGCAAGCTTTAGGATAGTGTACTGAATTGTAACTTACTTTCGTCTAATAATGCGATTTTGGCAAAGAGACTATCTCCCGCAGGGAAGCTGCTACCATCAAATGCTTGCCCTCATTAGACTCCCCTCTGGAAGCGCTTTCACTGCAAGCTGCAGATTCCCTCCTAACAGCAAGCTTTAGGATAGGGTACTGAATTGTAACTTACTTTTGCCTAATAATGCGATTTTGGCAAAGAGAGAATCTCCCGCAGGGAAGCTGCTACCATCAAATGTTTGCCCTCCTTAGACTCCCCTCTGGAAGCGCTTTCACTGCAAGCTGCAGATTCCCTCCTAACAGCAAGCTTTAGGATAGGGTACTGAATTGTAACTTACTTTCGCCTAATAATGCGATTTTGGCAAAGAGAGTATCACCCGCAGGGAAGCTGCTACCATCAAATGTTTGCCCTCATTAGACTCCCCTCTGGAAGTGCTTTCACTGCAAGCTGCAGATTCCCTCCTAACAGCAAGCTTTAGGACAGTGTACTGAATTATAGCTTAACTGCGGCTAATAAGGCGATTTTGGCAAAGAGAATATCTCCCGCAGGGAAGCTGCTACCATCAAATGTTTGCCCTCATTAGACTCCCCTCTGGAAGCGCTTTCACTGCAAGCTGCAGATTCCCTCCTAACAGCAAGCTTTAGGATAGGGTACTGAATTGTAACTTACTTTCGGATAATAAGGCGATTTTGGCAAAGAGAGTATCTCCCGCAGGGAAGCTGCTGCCATCAAATCTTTGCCCTCATTAGACTCCCCTCTGGAAGCGCTTTCACTGCAAGCTGCAGATTCCCTCCTAACAGCAAGCTTTAGGATAGGGTACTGAATTGTAACTTACTTTCGCCTAATAATGCGATTTTGACAAAGAGACTATCTTCCGCAGGGAAGCTGCTACCATCAAATGTTTGCCCTCATTAGACTCCCCTCTGGAAGCGCTTTCACTGCAAGCTGCAGATTCCCTCCTAACAGCAAGCTTTAGGATAGGGTACTGAATTGTAACTTACTTTCGCCTAATAATGCGATTATGGAAAAGAGAGTATCTCCCGCAGGGAAGCTGCTACCATCAAATGTTTGCCCTCATTAGACTCCCCTCTGGAAGCGCTTTCACTGCAAGCTGCAGATTCCCTCCTAACAGCAAGCTTAGGGATAGGGTACTGAATTGTACCTTAACTGCGGCTAAAAAGGCGATTTTGGCAAAGAGACTATCTGCCGCAGAGAAGCTGCTACCATCAAATGCTTGCCCTCATTAGACTCCCCTCTGGAAGCGCTTTCACTGCAAGCTGCAGATTCCCTCCTAACAGCAAGCTTTAGGATAGGGTACTGAATTGTAACTTACTTTCCCCTAATAATGCGATTATGGCAAAGAGACTATCTCCCGCAGGGAAGCTGCTACCATCAAATGTTTGCCCTCATTAGACTCCCCTCTGGAAGCGCTTTCACTGCAAGCTGCCGATTCCCTCCTAACAGCAAGCTTTAGGATAGGGTACTGAATTGTAACTCAACTGCGGCTAATAAGGCGATTTTGGCAAAGAGAGTATCTCCCGCAGGGAAGCTGCTACCATAAAATGTTTGCCCTCATTAGACTCCCCTCTGGAAGCGCTTTCACTGCAAGCTGCAGATTCCCTCCTAACAGCAAGCTTTAGGATAGGGTACTGAATTGTAACTTACTTTCGCCTAATAATGCGATTTTGGCAAAGAGAGAATCTCCCGCAGGGAAGCTGCTACCATCAAATGTTTGCCCTCATTATACTCCCCTCTGGAAGCGCTTTCACTGCAAGCTGCAGATTCCCTCCTAACAGCAAGCTTTAGGATAGGGTACTGAATTGTAACTTACTTTCGCCTAGTAATGCGATTTTGGCAAAGAGAGTATCACCCGCAGGGAAGCTGCTACCATCAAATGTTTGCCCTCATTAGACTCCCCTCTGGAAGTGCTTTCACTGCAAGCTGCAGATTCCATCCTAACAGCAAGCTTTAGGATAGGGTACTGAATTGTAACTTAACTGCGGCTAATAAGGCGATTTTGGCAAAGAGAGTATCTCCCGCAGGGAAGCTGCTACCATCAAATGTTTGCCCTCATTAGACTCCCCTCTGGAAGCGCGTTCACTGCAAGCCGCAGATTCCCTCCTAACAGCAAGCTTTAGGATAGTGTACTGAATTATAACTTACTTTCGCCTAATAATGCGATTTTGGCAAAGAGAGTATCTCCCGCAGGGAAGCTGCTACCATCAAATGTTTGCCCTCATTAGACTCCCCTCTGGAAGCGCTTTCACTGCAAGCTGCAGATTCCCTCCTAACAGCAAGCTTTAGGATAGGGTACTGAATTGTAACTTACTTTCGCCTAATAATGCGATTTTGGCAAAGAGAGTATCTCCCGCAGGGAAGCTGCTACCATCAAATGTTTGCCCTCATTACACTCCCCTCTGGAAGCGCTTTCACTGCAAGCTGCAGATTCCCTCCTAACAGCAAGCTTTAGGATAGGGTACTGAATTATAACTTACTTTCGCCTAATAATGTGATTTTGGCAAAGAGACTATCTCCCGCAGGGAAGCTGCTACCATCAAATGTTTGCCCTCATTACACTTCCCTCTGGAAGCGCTTTCACTGCAAGCTGCAGATTCCATCCTAACAGCAAGCTTTAGGATAGGGTACTGAATTGTAACTTAACTGCGGCTAATAAGGCGATTTTGGCAAAGAGAATATCTCCCGCAGGGAAGCTGCTACCATCAAATGTTTGCCCTCATTAGACTCCCCTCTGGAAGCGCTTTCACTGCAAGCTGCAGATTCCCTCCTAACAGCAAGCTTTAGGATAGGGTACTGAATTGTAACTTACTTTCGCCTAATAATGCGATTTTGGCAAAGAGACTATCTCCCGCAGGGAAGCTGCTACCATCAAATGTTTGCCCTCATTAGACTCCCCTCTGGAAGCGCTTTCACTGCAAGCTGCAGATTACCTCCTAACAGCAAGCTTTAGGATAGTGTACTGAATTGTAACTTACTTTCGCCTAATAATGCGATTTTGTCAAAGAGAGTATCTCCCGCAGGGAAGCTGCTACCATCAAATATTTGCCCTCATTACACTCTCCTCTGGAAGCGCTTTCACTACAAGATGCAGATTCCCTCCTAACAGCAAGCTTTAGGATAGGGTACTGATTTGTAACTTACTTTCGACTAATAATGCGATTTTGGCAAAGAGACTATCTCCCGCAGGGAAGCTGCTACCATCAAATGTTTGCCCTCCTTAGACTCCCCCCTGGAAGCGCTTTCACTGCAAGCTGCAGATTCCCTCCTAACGGCAAGCTTTAGGATAGGGTACTGAATTATAACTTACTTTCGCCTAATAATGCGATTTTGGCAAAGAGACTATCTCCCGCAGGGAAGCTGCTACCATCAAATGTTTGCCCTCATTAGATTCCCCTCTGGAAGCGCTTTCACTGCAAGCTGCAGATTCCCTCCTAACAGCAAGCTTTAGGATAGGGTACTGAATTGTAACTTAATTTCGCCTAATAATGCGATTTTGGCAAAGAGAGTATCTCCCGCAGGGAAGCTGCTACCATAAAATGTTTGCCCTCATTAGACTCCCCTCTGGAAGCGCTTTCACTGCAAGCTGCAGATTCCCTCCTAACAGCAAGCTTTAGGATAGGGTACTGAATTGTAACTTAACTGCGGCTAATAAGGCGATTTTGTCAAAGAGACTATCTCCCGCAGGGAAGCTGCTACCATCAAATATTTGCCCTCATTAGACTCCCCTCTGGAAGCGCTTTCACTGCAAGCTGCAGATTCCCTCCTAACAGCAAGCTGTAGGATAGGGTACTGAATTGTAACTTACTTTCGCCTAATAATGCAAATATGGAAAAGAGACTATCTCCCGCAGGGAAGCTGCTACAATCAAATATTTGCCCTCATTAGACTCCCCTCTGGAAGCGCTTTCACTGCAAGCTGCAGATTCCCTCCTAACAGCAAGATGTAGGATAGGGTACTGAATTGTAACTTACTTTCGCCTAATAATGCGATTTTGGCAAAGAGAGTATCTCCCGCAGGGAAGCTGCTACCATCAAATGTTTGCCCTCATTACACTCCCCTCTGGAAGCGCTTTCACTGCAAGCTGCAGATTCCCTCCTAACAGCAAGCTTTAGGATAGGGTACTGAATTATAACTTACTTTCGCCTAATAATGTGATTTTGGCAAAGAGACTATCTCCCGCAGGGAAGCTGCTACCATCAAATGTTTGCCCTCATTACACTTCCCTCTGGAAGCGCTTTCACTGCAAGCTGCAGATTCCATCCTAACAGCAAGCTTTAGGATAGGGTACTGAATTGTAACTTAACTGCGGCTAATAAGGCGATTTTGGCAAAGAGAATATCTCCCGCAGGGAAGCTGCTACCATCAAATGTTTGCCCTCATTAGACTCCCCTCTGGAAGCGCTTTCACTGCAAGCTGCAGATTCCCTCCTAACAGCAAGCTTTAGGATAGGGTACTGAATTGTAACTTACTTTCGCCTAATAATGCGATTTTGGCAAAGAGACTATCTCCCGCAGGGAAGCTGCTACCATCAAATGTTTGCCCTCATTAGACTCCCCTCTGGAAGCGCTTTCACTGCAAGCTGCAGATTACCTCCTAACAGCAAGCTTTAGGATAGTGTACTGAATTGTAACTTACTTTCGCCTAATAATGCGATTTTGTCAAAGAGAGTATCTCCCGCAGGGAAGCTGCTACCATCAAATATTTGCCCTCATTACACTCTCCTCTGGAAGCGCTTTCACTACAAGATGCAGATTCCCTCCTAACAGCAAGCTTTAGGATAGGGTACTGATTTGTAACTTACTTTCGACTAATAATGCGATTTTGGCAAAGAGACTATCTCCCGCAGGGAAGCTGCTACCATCAAATGTTTGCCCTCCTTAGACTCCCCCCTGGAAGCGCTTTCACTGCAAGCTGCAGATTCCCTCCTAACGGCAAGCTTTAGGATAGGGTACTGAATTATAACTTACTTTCGCCTAATAATGCGATTTTGGCAAAGAGACTATCTCCCGCAGGGAAGCTGCTACCATCAAATGTTTGCCCTCATTAGATTCCCCTCTGGAAGCGCTTTCACTGCAAGCTGCAGATTCCCTCCTAACAGCAAGCTTTAGGATAGGGTACTGAATTGTAACTTAATTTCGCCTAATAATGCGATTTTGGCAAAGAGAGTATCTCCCGCAGGGAAGCTGCTACCATAAAATGTTTGCCCTCATTAGACTCCCCTCTGGAAGCGCTTTCACTGCAAGCTGCAGATTCCCTCCTAACAGCAAGCTTTAGGATAGGGTACTGAATTGTAACTTAACTGCGGCTAATAAGGCGATTTTGTCAAAGAGACTATCTCCCGCAGGGAAGCTGCTACCATCAAATATTTGCCCTCATTAGACTCCCCTCTGGAAGCGCTTTCACTGCAAGCTGCAGATTCCCTCCTAACAGCAAGCTGTAGGATAGGGTACTGAATTGTAACTTACTTTCGCCTAATAATGCAAATATGGAAAAGAGACTATCTCCCGCAGGGAAGCTGCTACAATCAAATATTTGCCCTCATTAGACTCCCCTCTGGAAGCGCTTTCACTGCAAGCTGCAGATTCCCTCCTAACAGCAAGATGTAGGATAGGGTACTGAATTGTAACTTAACTGCTGCTAATAATGCGATTTTGGCAAAGAGAATATCTCCCGCAGGGAAGCTGCTACCATCAAATATTTGCCCTCATTACACTCTCCTCTGGAAGCGCTTTCACTGCAAGCTGCAGATTCCCTCCTAATAGCAAGCTTTAGGATAGTGTACTGAATTGTAACTTACTTTCGTCTAATAATGCGATTTTGGCAAAGAGACTATCTCCCGCAGGGAAGCTGCTACCATCAAATGCTTGCCCTCATTAGACTCCCCTCTGGAAGCGCTTTCACTGCAAGCTGCAGATTCCCTCCTAACAGCAAGCTGTAGGATAGGGTACTGAATTGTAACTTAACTGCTGCTAATAATGCGATTTTGGCAAAGAGAATATCTCCCGCAGGGAAGCTGCTACCATCAAATGCTTGCCCTCATTAGACTCCCCTCTGGAAGCGCTTTCACTGCAAGCTGCAGATTCCCTCCTAACAGCAAGCTGTAGGATAGGGTACTGAATTGTAGCTTACTTTCGCCTAATAATGCGATTTTGGCAAAGAGAGTATCACCCGCAGGGAAGCTGCTACCATCAAATGTTTGCCCTCCTTAGACTCCCCTCTGGAAGCGCTTTCACTGCAAGCTGCAGATTCCCTCCTAACAGCAAGCTTTAGGATAGGGTACTGAATTGTAACTTAATTTCGCCTAATAATGCGATTTTGGCAAAGAGAGTATCTCCCGCAGGGAAGCTGCTACCATCAAATGTTTGCCCTCATTAGACTCCCCTCTGGAAGTGCTTTCACTGCAAGCTGCAGATTCCCTCCTAACAGCAAGCTTTAGGATAGGGTACTGAATTGTAACTTACTTTCGCCTAATAATGCGATTTTTGCAAAGAGATTATCTCCCGCAGGGAAGCTGCTACCATCAAATATTTGCCCTCATTAGACTCCCCTCTGGAAGCGCTGTCACTGCAAGCTGCAGATTCCCTCCTAACAGCAAGATTTAGGATAGGGTACTGAATTGTAACTTACTTTCGCCTAATAATGCGATTTTGGCAAAGAGACTATCTCCCGCAGGGAAGCTGCTACCATCAAATGCTTGCCCTCATTAGACTCCCCTCTGGAAGCGCTTTCACTGCAAGCTGCAGATTCCCTCCTAACAGCAAGCTTTAGGATAGGGTACTGAATTGTAACTTAACTGCGGCTAATAAGGCGATTTTGGCAAAGAGAATATCTCCCGCAGGGAAGCTGCTACCATCAAATGTTTGCCCTCATTAGACTCCCCTCTGGAAGCGCTTTCACTGCAAGCTTCAGATTCCCTTCTAACAGCAAGCTGTAGGATAGGGTACTGAATTGTAACTTACTTTCGCCTAATAATGCGATTTTGGAAAAGAGACTATCTCCCGCAGGGAAGCTGCTACCATCAAATATTTGCCCTCATTACACTCTCCTCTGGAAGCGCTTTCACTACAAGATGCAGATTCCCTCTTAACAGCAAGCTTTAGGATAGGGTACTGATTTGTAACTTACTTTCGACTAATAATGCGATTTTGGCAAAGAGACTATCTCCCGCAGGGAAGCTGCTACCATCAAATGTTTGCCCTCCTTAGACTCCCCCCTGGAAGCGCTTTCACTGCAAGCTGCAGATTCCCTCCTAACAGCAAGCTTTAGGATAGGGTACTGAATTATAACTTACTTTCGCCTTATAATGCGATTTTGGCAAAGAGACTATCTCCCGCAGGGAAGCTGCTACCATCAAATGTTTGCCCTCATTAGATTCCCCTCTGGAAGCGCTTTCACTGCAAGCTGCAGATTCCATCCTAACAGCAAGCTTTAGGATAGGGTACTGAATTGTAACTTAATTTCGCCTAATAATGCGATTTTGGCAAAGAGAGTATCTCCCGCAGGGAAGCTGCTACCATAAAATGTTTGCCCTCATTAGACTCCCCTCTGGAAGCGCTTTCACTGCAAGCTGCAGATTCCATCCTAACAGCAAGCTTTAGGATAGGGTACTAAATTGTAACTTAACTGCGGCTAATAAGGCGATTTTGGCAAAGAGACTATCTCCCGCAGGGAAGCTGCTACCATCAAATATTTGCCCTCATTAGACTCCCCTCTGGAAGCGCTTTCACTGCAAGCTGCAGATTCCCTCCTAACAGCAAGATGTAGGACTGTGTACTGAATTGTAACTTAACTGCTGCTAATAATGCGATTTTGGCAAAGAGAATATCTCCCGCAGGGAAGCTGCTACCATCAAATATTTGCCCTCATTACACTCTCCTCTGGAAGCGCTTTCACTGCAAGCTGCAGATTCCCTCCTAATAGCAAGCTTTAGGATAGTGTACTGAATTGTAACTTACTTTCGTCTAATAATGCGATTTTGGCAAAGAGACTATCTCCCGCAGGGAAGCTGCTACCATCAAATGCTTGCCCTCATTAGACTCCCCTCTGGAAGCGCTTTCACTGCAAGCTGCAGATTCCCTCCTAACAGCAAGCTGTAGGATAGGGTACTGAATTGTAACTTAACTGCTGCTAATAATGCGATTTTGGCAAAGAGAATATCTCCCGCAGGGAAGCTGCTACTATCAAATGTTTGCCCTCATTAGACTCCCCTCTGGAAGCGCTTTCACTGCAAGCTGCAGATTCCCTCCTAACAGCAAGCTGTAGGATAGGGTACTGAATTGTAGCTTACTTTCGCCTAATAATGCGATTTTGGCAAAGAGAGTATCTCCCGCAGGGAAGCTGCTACCATCAAATGTTTGCCCTCCTTAGACTCCCCACTGGAAGCGCTTTCACTGCAAGCTGCAGATTCCCTCCTAACAGCAAGCTTTAGGATAGGGTACTGAATTGTAACTTACTTTCGCCTAATAATGCGATTTTGGCAAAGAGATTATCTCCCACAGGGAAGCTGCTACCATCAAATATTTGCCCTCATTAGACTCCCCTCTGGAAGCGCTTTCACTGCAAGCTGCAGATTCCCTCCTAACAGCAAGCTTTAGGATAGGGTACTGAATTGTAACTTAATTTCGCCTAATAATGCGATTTTGGCAAAGAGAGTATCTCCCGCAGGGAAGCTGCTACCATCAAATGTTTGCCCTCATTAGACTCCCCTCTGGAAGTGCTTTCACTGCAAGCTGCAGATTCCCTCCTAACAGCAAGCTTTAGGATAGGGTACTGAATTGTAACTTACTTTCGCCTAATAATGCGATTTTTGCAAAGAGATTATCTCCCGCAGGGAAGCTGCTACCATCAAATATTTCCCTCATTAGACTCCCCTCTGGAAGCGCTGTCACTGCAAGCTGCAGATTCCCTCCTAACAGCAAGATTTAGGATAGGGTACTGAATTGTAACTTACTTTCGCCTAATAATGCGATTTTGGCAAAGAGACTATCTCCCGCAGGGAAGCTGCTACCATCAAATGTTTGCCCTCATTAGACTCCCCTCTGGAAGCGCTTTCACTGCAAGCTGCAGATTCCCTCCTAACAGCAAGCTGTAGGACAGTGTACTGAATTGTAACTTAACTGCTGCTAATAATGCGATTGTGGCAAAGAGAATATCTCCCGCAGGGAAGCTGCTACCATCAAATGCTTGCCCTCCTTAGACTCCCCTCTGGAAGCGCTTTCACTGCAAGCTGCAGATTCCCTCCTAACAGCAAGCTTTAGGATAGGGTACTGAATTGTAACTTACTTTCGCCTAATAATGCGATTTTGGCAAAGAGAGTATCTCCCGCAGGGAAGCTGCTACCATCAAATATTTGCCCTCATTACAGTCTCCTGTGGAAGCGCTTTCACTGCAAGCTGCAGATTCCCTCCTAACAGCAAGCTTTAGGATAGGGTACTGAATTGTAACTTACTTTCGCCTAATAATGCGATTTTGGAAAAGAGACTATCTCCCGCAGGGAAGCTGCTACCATCAAATGTTTGTCCTCATTAGACTCCCCTCTGGAAGCGCTTTCACTGCAAGCTGCAGATTCCCTCCTAACAGCAAGCTTTAGGATAGGGTACTGAATTGTAACTTACTTTCGCCTAATAATGCGATTTTGGAAAAGAGACTATCTCCCGCAGGGAAGCTGCTACCATCAAATGTTTGTCCTCATTAGACTCCCCTCTGGAAGCGCTTTCACTGCAAGCTGCAGATTCCCTCCTAACAGCAAGCTTTAGGATAGGGTACTGAATTGTAACTTACTTTCGCCTAATAATGCGATTTTGGCAAAGAGAGTATCTCCCGCAGGGAAGCTGCTACCATCAAATGTTTGCCCTCATTAGACTCCCCTCTGGAAGTGCTTTCACTGCAAGCTGCAGATTCCCTCCTAACAGCAAGCTTTAGGATAGGGTACTGAATTGTAACTTACTTTTGCCTAATAATGCGATTTTGGCAAAGAGATTATCTACCGCAGGGAAGCTGCTACCATCAAATATTTGCCCTCATTAGACTCCCCTCTGGAAGCGCTTTCACTGCAAGCTGCAGATTCCCTCGTAACAGCAAGCTTTAGGATAGGGTACTGAATTGTAACTTACTTTCGCATAATAATGCGATTTTGGCAAAGAGAGTATCTCCCGCAGGGAAGCTGCTACCATCAAATGTTTGCCCTCATTAGACTCCCCTCTGGAAGCGCTTTCACTGCAAGCTGCAGATTCCCTCCTAACAGCAAGCTTTAGGATAGGGTACTGAATTGTAACTTAATTGCGGCTAATAAGGCGATTTTGGCAAAGAGAATATCTCCCGCAGGGAAGCTGTTACCATCAAATGTTTGCCCTCATTAGACTCCCCTCTGGAAGCGCTTTCACTGCAAGCTGCAGATTCCCTCCTAACAGCAAGCTTTAGGATAGGGTACTGAATTGTAACTTACTTTCGCCTAATAATACGATTTTTGCAAAGAGAGTATCTCCCGCAGGGAAGCTGCTACCATCAAATGTTTGCCCTCATTAGACTCCCCTCTGGAAGTGCTTTCACTGCAAGCTGCAGATTCCATCCTAACAGCAAGCTTTAGGATAGGGTACTGAATTGTAACTTAACTGCGGCTAATAAGGCGATTTTGTCAAAGAGAATATCTCCCGCAGGGAAGCTGCTACCATCAAATGTTTGCCCTCATTAGACTCCCCTCTGGAAGCGCTTTCACTGCAAGCTGCAGATTCCCTCCTAACAGCAAGCTGTAGGATAGGGTACTGAATTGTAACTTACTTTCGCCTAATAATGCGATTTTGGAAAAGAGACTATCTCCCGCAGGGAAGCTGCTACCATCAAATGTTTGCCCTCATTAGACTCCCCTCTGGAAGCGCTTTCACTGCAAGCCGCAGATTCCCTCCTAACAGCAATCTTTAGGATAGGGTACTGAATTGTAACTTACTTTCGCCTAATAATGCGATTTTGGCAAAGAGAGTATCTCCCACCGGGAAGCTGCTACCATCAAATGTTTGCCCTCATTAGACTCCCCTTTGGAAGCGCTTTCACTGCAAGCTGCACATTCCCTCCTAACAGCAATCTTTAGGATAGGGTACTGAATTGTAACTTACTTTCGCCAAATAATGCGATTTTGGCAAAGAGAGTATCTCCCGCAGGGAAGCTGCTACCATCAAATGTTTGCCCTCATTAGACTCCCCTCTGGAAGCGCTTTCACTGCAAGCTGCAGATTCCCTCCTAACAGCAAGCTTTAGGATAGGGTACTGAATTGTAACTTAACTGCGGCTAATAAGGCGATTTTGGCAAAGAGAATATCTCCCGCAGGGAAGCTGTTACCATCAAATTTTTGCCCTCATTAGACTCCCCTCTGGAAGCGCTTTCACTGCAAGCTGCAGATTCCCTCCTAACAGCAAGCTTTAGGATAGGGTACTGAATTGTAACTTACTTTCGCCTAATAATGCGATTTTGGCAAAGAGAATATCTCCCGCAGGGAAGCTGCTACCATCAAATATTTGCCCTCATTAGACTCCCCTCTGGAAGCGCTTTCACTGCAAGCTGCAGATTCCCTCCTAACAGCAAGCTGTAGGACAGTGTACTGAATTGTAACTTAACTGCTGCTAATAATGCGATTTTGGCAAAGAGAATATCTCCCGCAGGGAAGCTGCTACCATCAAATGTTTGCCCTCATTAGACTCCCCTCTAGAAGCGCTTTCACTGCAAGCTGCAGATTCCCTCCTAACAGCAAGCTTTAGGATAGGGTACTGAATTGTAACTTACTTTCGCCTAATAATGCGATTTTGGCAAAGAGACTATCTCCCGCAGGGAAGCTGCTACCATCAAATGTTTGCCCTCCTTAGACTCCCCTCTGGAAGCGCTTTCACTGCAAGCTGCAGATTCCCTCCTAACAGCAAGCTTTAGGATAGGGTACTGAATTGTAACTTACTTTCGCCTAATAATGCGATTTTGGCAAAGAGAGTATCTCCCGTAGGGAAGCTGCTACCATCAAATGTTTGCCCTCATTACACTCCCCTCTGGAAGTGCTTTCACTGCAAGCTGCAGATTCCCTCCTAACAGCAAGCTTTAGGATAGGGTACTGAATTGTATCTTAACTGCGGCTAATAAGGCGATTTTGGCAAAGAGAATATCTCCCGCAGGGAAGCTGTTACCATCAAATTTTTGCCCTCATTAGACTCCCCTCTGGAAGCGCTTTGACTGCAAGCTGCAGATTCCCTCCTAACAGCAAGCTTTAGGATAGGGTACTGAATTGTAACTTACTTTCGCCTAATAATGCGATTTTGGCAAAGAGAGTATCACCCGCAGGGAAGCTGCTACCATCAAATGTTTGCCCTCATTAGACTCCCCTCTGGAAGCGCTTTCACTGCAAGCTGCAGATTCCCTCCTAACAGCAAGCTGTAGGACAGTGTACTGAATTGTAACTTAACTGCGGCTAATAATGCGATTTTGGCAAAGAGAATATCTCCCGCAGGGAAGCTGCTACCATCAAATGTTTGCCCTCATTAGACTCCCCTCTAGAAGCGCTTTCACTGCAAGCTGCAGATTCCCTCCTAACAGCAAGCTTTAGGATAGGGTACTGAATTGTAACTTACTTTCGCCTAATAATGCGATTATGGCAAAGAGACTATCTCCCGCAGGGAAGCTGCTACCATCAAATGCTTGCCCTCATTAGACTCCCCTCTGGAAGCGCTTTCACTGCAAGCTGCAGATTCCCTCCTAACAGCAAGTTTTAGGATAGGGTACTGAATTGTAACTTACTTTCGCCTAATAATGCGATTTTGGCAAAGAGACTATCTCCCGCAGGGAAGCTGCTACCATCAAATGTTTGCCCTCATTAGACTCCCCTCTGGAAGCGCTTTCACTGCAAGCTGCAGATTCCCTCCTAACATCAAGATTTAGGATAGGGTACTGAATTGTAACTTAATTTCGCCTAATAATGCGATTTTGGCAAAGAGAGTATCTCCCGCAGGGAAGCTGCTACCATAAAATTTTTGCCCTCATTAGACTCCCCTCTGGAAGCGCTTTCACTGCAAGCTGCAGATTCCCTCCTAACAGCAAGCTTTAGGATAGGGTACTGAATTGTAGCTTACTTTCGCCTAATAATGCGATTTTGGCAAAGAGAGTATCTCCCGCAGGGAAGCTGCTACCATCAAATATTTGCCCTCATTACACTGTCCTCTGGAAGCGCTTTCACTGCAAGCTGCAGATTCCCTCCTAACAGCAAGCTTTAGGATAGGGTACTGAATTGTAACTTACTTTCGCCTAAGAATGCGATTTTGGAAAAGAGAGTATCTCCCGCAGGGAAGCTGCTACCATCAAATGTTTGCCCTCCTTAGACTCTCCTCTGGAAGCGCTTTCACTGCAAGCTGCAGATTCCCTCCTAACAGCAAGCTTTAGGATAGGGTACTGAATTGTAACTTAACTGCGGCTAATAATGCGATTTTGGCAAAGAGAGTATCTCCCGCAGGGAAGCTGCTACCATCAAATATTTGCCCTCATTAGACTCTCCTCTGGAAGCGCTTTCACTGCAAGCTGCAGATTCCCTCCTAATAGCAAGCTTTAGGATAGGGTACTGAATTGTAACTTACTTTCGTCTAATAATGCGATTTTGGCAAAGAGACTATCTCCCGCAGGGAAGCTGCTACCATCAAATGCTTGCCCTCATTAGACTCCTCTCCGGAAGCGCTTTCACTGCAAGCTGCAGATTCCCTCCTAACAGCAAGCTGTAGGACAGTGTACTGAATTGTAACTTAACTGCTGCTAATAATGCGATTTTGGAAAAGAGACTATCTCCCGCAGGGAAGCTGCTACCATCAAATGCTTGCCCTCATTAGATTCCCCCCTGGAAGCGCTTTCACTGCAAGCTGCAGATTCCCTCCTAACAGCAAGCTTTAGGATAGGGTACTGAATTGTAACTTACTTTCGCCTAATAATGCGATTTTGGCAAAGAGAGTATCTCCCGCAGGGAAGCTGCTACCATCAAATGTTTGCCCTCATTAGACTCCCCTCTGGAAGCGCTTTCACTGCAAGCTGCAGATTCCCTCCTAACAGCAAGCTTTAGGATAGGGTACTGAATTGTAACTTACTTTAGCCTAATAATGCGATTTTGGCAAAGAGAGAATCTCCCGCAGGGAAGCTGCTACCATCAAATGTTTGCCCTCATTAGACTCCCCTCTGGAAGCGCTTTCACTGCAAGCTGCAGATTCCCTCCTAACAGCAAGCTTTAGGATAGGGTACTGAATTGTAACTTACTTTCGCCTAATAATGCGATTTTGGCAAAGAGAGTATCTCCCGCAGGGAAGCTGCTACCATCAAATGTTTGCTCTGATTAGACTCCCCTCTGGAAGCGCTTTCACTGCAAGCTGCAGATTCCCTCCTAATAGCAATCTGTAGGACAGTGTACACAATTGTAACTTAACTGCGGATAATAAGGCGATTTTGGCAAAGAGAATATCTCCCGCAGGTAAGCTGCTACCATCAAATGCTTGCCCTCATTAGACTCCCCTCTGGAAGCGCTTTCACTGCAAGCTGCAGATTCCCTCCTAACAGCAAGCTTTAGGATAGGGTACTGAATTGTAACTTACTTTCGCCTAATAATGCGATTTTGGCAAAGAGAGTATCTCCCGCAGGGAAGCTGTTACCATCAAATGTTTGCCCTCGTTAGACTCTCCTCTGGAAGCGCTTTCACTGCAAGCTGCAGATTCCCTCCTAACAGCAAGCTTTAGGATAGGGTACTGAATTGTAGCTTAACTGCGGCTAATAAGGCGATTATGGCAAAGAGAATATCTCCCGCAGGGAAGCTGCTACCATCAAATGCTTGCCCTCATTAGACTCCCCTCTGGAAGCGCTTTCACTGCAAGCTGCAGATTCCCTCCTAACAGCAAGCTTTAGGATAAGGTACTGAATTGTATCTTACTTTCGCCTAATAATGCGATTTTGGAAAAGAGACTATCTCCCGCAGGGAAGCTGCTACCATCAAATATTTGCCTTCATTAGACTCTCCTCTGGAAGCGCTTTCACTGCAAGCTGCAGATTCCCTCCTAACAGCAAGCTGTAGGACAGTTTACTGAATTGTAACTTAACTGCGGCTAATAATGCGATTTTGGCAAAGAGAGAATCTCCCACAGGGAAGCTGCTACCATCAAATGTTTGCCCTCATTAGACTCCCCTCTGGAAGCGCTTTCACTGCAAGCTGCAGATTCCCTCCTAACAGCAAGCTTTAGGATAGGGTACTGAATTGTAACTTACTTTCGCCTAATAATGCGATTTTGGCAAAGAGAGTATCTCCCGCAGGGAAGCTGCTACCATCAAATGTTTGCTCTGATTAGACTCCCCTCTGGAAGCGCTTTCACTGCAAGCTGCAGATTCCCTCCTAATAGCAATCTGTAGGACAGTGTACACAATTGTAACTTAACTGCGGATAATAAGGCGATTTTGGCAAAGAGAATATCTCCCGCAGGTAAGCTGCTACCATCAAATGCTTGCCCTCATTAGACTCCCCTCTGGAAGCGCTTTCACTGCAAGCTGCAGATTCCCTCCTAACAGCAAGCTTTAGGATAGGGTACTGAATTGTAACTTACTTTCGCCTAATAATGCGATTTTGGCAAAGAGAGTATCTCCCGCAGGGAAGCTGTTACCATCAAATGTTTGCCCTCGTTAGACTCTCCTCTGGAAGCGCTTTCACTGCAAGCTGCAGATTCCCTCCTAACAGCAAGCTTTAGGATAGGGTACTGAATTGTAACTTACTTTCGCCCAATAATGCGATTTTGGCAAAGAGAGTATCTCCCGCAGGGAAGCTGCTACCATCAAATGTTTGCCCTTGTTAGACTCCCCTCTGGAAGCGCTTTCACTGCAAGCTGCAGATTCCCTCCTAACAGCAAGCTTTAGGATAGGGTACTGAATTGTAACTTACTTTCGCCTAATAATGCGATTTTGGCAAAGAGACTATCTCCCGCAGGGAAGCTGCTACCATCAAATGTTTGCCCTCATTAGACTCCCCTCTGGAAGCGCTTTCACTGCAAGCTGCAGATTCCCTCCTAACAGCAAGCTTTAGCATAGGGTACTGAATTGTAACTTACTTTCGCCTAATAATGCGATTTTGGCAAAGAGAATATCTCCCGCAGGGAAGCTGCTACCATCAAATGCTTGCCCTCTTTAGACTCCCCTCTGGAAGCGCTTTCACTGCAAGCTGCAGATTCCCTCCTAACAGCAAGCTTTAGGATAGGGTACTGAATTGTAACTTACTTTCGGATAATAAGGCGATTTTGGCAAAGAGAGTATCTCCCGCAGGGAAGCTGTTACCATCAAATGTTTGCCCTCGTTAGACTCCCCTCTGGAAGTGCATTCACTGCAAGCTGCAGATTCCCTCCTAACAGCAAGCTTTAGGATAGGGTACTGAATTGTAGCTTAACTGCGGCTAATAAGGCGATTATGGCAAAGAGAATATCTCCCGCAGGGAAGCTGCTACCATCAAATGCTTGCCCTCATTAGACTCCCCTCTGGAAGCGCTTTCACTGCAAGCTGCAGATTCCCTCCTAACAGCAAGCTTTAGGATAAGGTACTGAATTGTATCTTACTTTCGCCTAATAATGCGATTTTGGAAAAGAGACTATCTCCCGCAGGGAAGCTGCTACCATCAAATATTTGCCTTCATTAGACTCTCCTCTGGAAGCGCTTTCACTGCAAGCTGCAGATTCCCTCCTAACAGCAAGCTGTAGGACAGTTTACTGAATTGTAACTTAACTGCGGCTAATAATGCGATTTTGGCAAAGAGAGAATCTCCCACAGGGAAGCTGCTACCCTCAAATGTTTGCCCTCATTAGACTCCCCTCTGGAAGCGCTTTCACTGCAAGCTGCAGATTCCCTCCTAACAGCAAGCTTTAGGATAGGGTACTGAATCGTAACTTACTTTCGCCTAATAATGCGATTTTGGCAAAGAGAGTATCTCCCGCAGGGAAGCTGCTACCATCAAATGTTTGCTCTCATTAGACTCCCCTCTGGAAGCGCTTTCACTGCAAGCTGCAGATTCCCTCCTAATAGCAATCTGTAGGACAGTGTACACAATTGTAACTTAACTGCGGATAATAAGGCGATTTTGGCAAAGAGAATATCTCCCGCAGGTAAGCTGCTACCATCAAATGCTTGCCCTCATTAGACTCCCCTCTGGAAGCGCTTTCACTGCAAGCTGCAGATTCCCTCCTAACAGCAAGCTTTAGGATAGGGTACTGAATTGTAACTTACTTTCGCCTAATAATGCGATTTTGGCAAAGAGAGTAACTCCCGCAGGGAAGCTGTTACCATCAAATGTTTGCCCTCGTTAGACTCTCCTCTGGAAGCGCTTTCACTGCAAGCTGCAGATTCCCTCCTAACAGCAAGCTTTAGGATAGGGTACTGAATTGTAACTTACTTTCGCCCAATAATGCGATTTTGGCAAAGAGAGTATCTCCCGCAGGGAAGCTGCTACCATCAAATGTTTGCCCTTGTTAGACTCCCGTCTGGAAGCGCTTTCACTGCAAGCTGCAGATTCCCTCCTAACAGCAAGCTTTAGGATAGGGTACTGAATTGTAACTTACTTTCGCCTAATAATGCGATTTTGGCAAAGAGACTATCTCCCGCAGGGAAGCTGCTACCATCAAATGTTTGCCCTCATTAGACTCCCCTCTGGAAGCGCTTTCACTGCAAGCTGCAGATTCCCTCCTAACAGCAAGCTTTAGCATAGGGTACTGAATTGTAACTTACTTTCGGATAATAAGGCGATTTTGGCAAAGAGAGTATCTCCCGCAGGGAAGCTGTTACCATCAAATGTTTGCCCTCATTAGACTCCCCTCTGGAAGCGCTTTCACTGCAAGCTGCAGATTCCCTCCTAACAGCAAGCTTTAGGATAGGGTACTGAATTGTAACTTACTTTCGCCTAATAATGCGATTTTGGCAAAGAGAGTATCTCCCGCGGGGAAGCTGCTACCATCAAATGTTTGCCCTCGTTAGACTCCCCTCTGGAAGCGCTTTCACTGCAAGCTGCAGATTCCCTCCTAACAGCAAGCTTTAGGATAGGGTACTGAATTGTAGCTTAACTGCGGCTAATAAGGCGATTATGGCAAAGAGAATATCTCCCGCAGGGAAGCTGCTACCATCAAATGTTTGCCCTCATTAGACTCCCCTCTGGAAGCGCTTTCACTGCAAGCTGCAGATTCCCTCCTAACAGCAAGCTTTAGGATAGGGTACTGAATTGTAACTTACTTTCGCCTAATAATGCGATTTTGGCAAAGAGAATATCTCCCGCAGGGAAGCTGCTACCATCAAATGCTTGCCCTCTTTAGACTCCCCTCTGGAAGCGCTTTCACTGCAAGCTGCAGATTCCCTCCTAACAGCAAGCTTTAGGATAGGGTACTGAATTGTAACTTACTTTCGGATAATAAGGCGATTTTGGCAAAGAGAGTATCTCCCGCAGGGAAGCTGTTACCATCAAATGTTTGCCCTCGTTAGACTCCCCTCTGGAAGTGCATTCACTGCAAGCTGCAGATTCCCTCCTAACAGCAAGCTTTAGGATAGGGTACTGAATTGTAGCTTAACTGCGGCTAATAAGGCGATTATGGCAAAGAGAATATCTCCCGCAGGGAAGCTGCTACCATAAAATGTTTGCCCTCATTAGACTCCCCTCTGGAAGCGCTTTCACTGCAAGCTGCAGATTCCCTCCTAACAGCAATCTGTAGGACAGTGTACTGAATTGTAACTTAACTGCGGCTAATAATGCGATTTTGGCAAAAAGAATATCTCCCGCAGGGAAGCTGCTACCATCAAATGCTTGCCCTCATTAGACTCCCCTCTGGAAGCGCTTTCACTGCAAGCTGCAGATTCCCTCCTAACAGCAAGCTTTAGGATAAGGTACTGAATTGTATCTTACTTTCGCCTAATAATGCGATTTTGGAAAAGAGACTATCTCCCGCAGGGAAGCTGCTACCATCAAATATTTGCCTTCATTAGACTCTCCTCTGGAAGCGCTTTCACTGCAAGCTGCAGATTCCCTCCTAACAGCAAGCTGTAGGACAGTTTACTGAATTGTAACTTAACTGCGGCTAATAATGCGATTTTGGAAAAGAGAGTATCTCCCGCAGGGAAGCTGCTACCATCAAATGCTTGCCCTCATTAGACTCCCCTCTGGAAGCCCTTTCACTGCAAGCTGCAGATTCCCTCCTAACAGCAAGCTTTAGGATAGGGTACTGAATTGTATCTTCCTTTCGGATAATAAGGCGATTTTGGCAAAGAGAGTATCTCCCGCAGGGAAGCTGTTACCATCAAATGTTTGCCCTCGTTAGACTACCCTCTGGAAGTGCATTCACTTCAAGCTGCAGATTCCCTCCTAACAGCAAGCTTTAGGATAGGGTACTGAATTGTAACTTACTTTCGCCTAATAATGCGATTATGGCAAAGAGAGTATCTCCCGCAGGGAAGCTGCTACCATCAAATGTTTGCCCTCATTAGACTCCCCTCTGGAAGCGCTTTCACTGCAAGCTGCAGATTCCCTCCTAACAGCAAGCTTTAGGATAGGGTACTGAATTGTAACTTACTTTCGCCTAATAATGCGATTTTGGAAAAGAGACTATCTCCCGCAGGGAAGCTGCTACCATCAAATGTTTGCCCTCATTAGACTCCCCTCTGGAAGTGCTTTCACTGCAAGCTGCAGATTCCCTCCTAACAGCAAGCTTTAGGATAGGGTACTGAATTGTAACTTACTTTCGCCTAATAATGCGATTTTGGCAAAGAGAGTATCTCCCGCAGGGAAGCTGCTACCATCAAATGTTTGCCCTCATTAGACTCCCCTCTAGAAGCGCTTTCACTGCAAGCTGCAGATTCCCTC
Organism: Phaenicophaeus curvirostris; assembly: GCF_032191515.1. Taxonomy (NCBI): domain Eukaryota; kingdom Metazoa; phylum Chordata; class Aves; order Cuculiformes; family Cuculidae; genus Phaenicophaeus; species Phaenicophaeus curvirostris. Next base: position 29,612 of record NW_027206948.1, on the reverse strand, counting down.
CTAACAGCAAGCTTTAGGATAGGGTACTGAATTGTAACTTACTTTCGCCTAATAATGCGATTTTGGCAAAGAGAGTATCTCCCGCAGGGAAGCTGCTACCATCAAATGTTTGCCCTCATTAGACTCCCCTCTGGAAGCGCTTTCACTGCAAGCTGCAGATTCCCTCCTAATAGCAATCTGTAGGACAGTGTACTGAATTGTAACTTAACTGCGGCTAATAAGGCGATTTTGGCAAAGAGAATATCTCCCGCAGGGAAGCTGCTACCATCAAATATTTGCCCTCAGTAGACTCCCCTCTGGAAGCGCTTTCACTGCAAGCTGCAGATTCCCTCCTAACAGCAAGGTTTAGGATAGGGTACTGAATTGTAACTTACTTTCGCCTAATAATGCGATTTTGGAAAAGAGACTATCTCCCGCAGGGAAGCTGCTACCTTCAAATATTTGCCCTCATCAGACTCCCCTCTGGAAGCACTTTCACTGCAAGCTGCAGATTCCCTCCTAACAGCAAGCTTTAGGATAGGGTACTGAATTGTAACTTACTTTCGCCTAATAATGCGATTTTGGAAAAGAGGCTATCTCCCGCAGGGAAGCTGTTACCATCAAATGTTTGCCCTCGTTAGACTCTCCTCTGGAAGCGCTTTCACTGCAAGCTGCAGATTCCCTCCTAACAGCAAGCTTTAGGATAGGGTACTGAATTGTAACTTACTTTCGCCTAATAATGCGATTTTGACAAAGAGACTATCTCCCGCAGGGAAGCTGCTACCATCAAATGTTTGCCCTCGTTAGACTCCCCTCTGGAAGCTCTTTCACTGCAAGCTGCAGATTCCCTCCTAACAGCAAGCTTTAGGATAGGGTACTGAATTGTAACTTACTTTCGCCTAATAATGCGATTTTGGCAAAGAGAGTATCTCCCGCAGGGAAGCTGCTACCATCAAATCTTTGCCCTCATTAGACTCCCCTCTGGAAGCGCTTTCACTGCAAGCTGCAGATTCCCTCCTAACAGCAAGCTTTAGGATAGGGTACTGAATTGTAACTTACTTTCGGTTAATAAGGCAATTATGGCAAAGAGAGTATCTCCCGCAGGGAAGCTGTTACCATAAAATGTTTGCCCTCATTAGACTCCCCTCTGGAAGCGCTTTCACTGCAAGCTGCAGATTCCCTCCTAACAGCAAGCTTTAGGATAGGGTACTGAATTGTAACTTACTTTCGCCTAATAAGGCGATTTTGGCAAAGAGAGTATCTCCCGCGGGGAAGCTGCTACCATCAAATGTTTGCTCTCGTTAGACTCCCCTCTGGAAGCGCTTTCACTGCAAGCTGCATATTCCCTCCTAACAGCAAGCTTTAGGATAGGGTACTGAATTGTAGCTTAACTGCGGCTAATAAGGCGATTATGGCAAAGAGAGTATCTCCCGCAGGGAAGCTGCTACCATCAAATGTTTGCCCTCATTAGACTCCCCTCTGGAAGCGCTTTCACTGCAAGCTGCAGATTCCCTCCTAATAGCAATCTGTAGGACAGTGTACTGAATTGTAACTTAACTGCGGCTAATAATGCGATATTGGCAAAGAGAATATCTCCCGCAGGGAAGCTGCTACCATCAAATGCTTGCCCTCATTAGACTCCCCTCTGGAAGCGCTTTCACTGCAAGCTGCAGATTCCCTCCTAACAGCAAGCTTTAGGATAGGGTACTGAATTGTAACTTACTTTCGCCTAATAATGCGATTTTGGAAAAGAGACTATCTCCCGCAGCGAAGCTGCTACCATCAAATGCTTGCCCTCATTAGACTCCCCTCTGGAAGCGCTTTCACTGCAAGCTGCAGATTCCCTCCTAACAGCAAGCTTTAGGATAGGGTACTGAATTGTAACTTACTTTCGCCTAATAATGCGATTTTGGCAAAGAGAGTATCTCCCGCAGGGAAGCTGCTACCATCATATATTTGCCCTCATTAGACTCCCCTCTGGAAGCGCTTTCACTGCAAGCTGCAGATTCCCTCCTAACAGCAAGCTTTAGGATAGGGTACTGAATTGTAACTTACTTTCACCTAATAATGCGATTTTGGCAAAGAGAGTATCTCCCGCAGGGAAGCTGTTACCATCAAATGTTTGCCCTCATTAGACTACCCTCTGGAAGCGCATTCACTTCAAGCTGCAGATTCCCTCCTAACAGCAAGCTTAAGGATAGGGTACTGAATTGTAACTTACTTTCGCCTAATAATGCGATTTTGTCAAAGAGACTATCTCCCGCAGGGAAGCTGCTACCATCAAATGTTTGCCCTCATTAGACTCCCCTCTGGAAGCGCTTTCACTGCAAGCTGCAGATTCCCTCCTAACAGCAAGCTTTAGGATAGGGTACTGAATTGTAACTTACTTCGCCTAATAATGCGATTTTGGCAAAGAGAGTATCTCCCGCAGGGAAGCTGCTACCATCAAATGTTTGCCCTCATTAGACTCCCCTCTGGAAGCGCTTTCACTGCAAGCTGCAGATTCCCTCCTAACAGCAAGCTTTAGGATAGTGTACTGAATTGTAACTTACTTACGCCTAATAATGCGATTTTGGCAAAGAGAGTATCTCCCGCAGGGAAGCTGCTACCATCAAATGTTTGCCCTCCTTAGACTCCCCTCTGGAAGCGCTTTCACTGCAAGCTGCAGATTCCCTCCTAACAGCAAGCTTTAGGATAGGGTACTGAATTGTAACTTACTTTCGCCTAATAATGCGATTTTGGAAAAGAGAGAATCACCCGCAGGGAAGCTGCTACCATCAAATGTTTGCCCTCATTATACTCCCCTCTGGAAGCGCTTTCACTGCAAGCTGCATATTCCCTCCTAACAGCAATCTGTAGGACAGTGTACTGAATTGTATCTTAACTGCGGCTAATAATGCGATTTTGGCAAAGAGAATATCTCCCGCAGGGAAGCTGCTACCATCAAATGCTTGCCCTCATTAGACTCCCCTCTGGAAGCGCTTTCACTGCAAGCTGCAGATTCCCTCCTAACAGCAAGCTTTAGGATAGGGTACTGAATTGTAACTTACTTTCGCCTAATAATGCGATTTTGGCAAAGAGACTATCTCCCGCAGGGAAGCTGCTACCATCAAATATTTGCCCTCATTAGACTCCCCTCTGGAAGCGCTTTCACTGCAAGCTGCAGATTCCCTCCTAACAGCAAGCTTTAGGATAGGGTACTGAATTGTAACTTACTTTCCCCTAATAATGCGATTTTGGCAAAGAGACTATCTCCCGCAGGGAAGCTGCTACCATCAAATGCTTGCCCTCATTAGACTCCCCTCTGGAAGCGCTTTCACTGCAAGCTGCAGATTCCCTCCTAACAGCAAGCTTTAGGATAGGGTACTGAATTGTAACTTACTTTCGCCTAATAATGCGATTTGGGCAAAGAGAGTATCTCCCGCAGGGAAGCTGCTACCATCAAATGTTTGCCCTCATTAGACTCCCCTCTGGAAGCGCTTTCACTGCAAGCTGCAGATTCCTTCCTAACAGCAAGCTTTAGGATAGGGTACTGAATTGTAACTTACTTTCGCCTAATAATGCGATTATGGCAAAGACAGTATCTCCCGCAGGGAAGCTGCTACCATCAAATGTTTGCCCTCATTAGACTCCCCTCTGGAAGCACTTTCACTGCAAGCTGCAGATTCCCTCCTAACAGCAAGCTTTAGGATAGGGTACTGAATTGTAACTTACTTTCGCCTAATAATGCGATTTTGGCAAAGAGAGTATCTCCCGCAGGGAAGCTGCTACCATCAAATGTTTGCCCTCATTAGACTCCCCTCTGGAAGCGCTTTCACTGCAAGCTGCAGATTCCCTCCTAACAGCAAGCTTTAGGATAAGGTACTGAATTGTAACTTACTTTCGCCTTATAATGCGATTTTGGCAAAGAGAGTATCTCCAGCAGGGAAGCTGCTACCATCAAATATTTGCCCTCATTAGACTCCCCTCTGGAAGCGCTTTCACTGCAAGCTGCAGATTCCCTCCTAACAGCAAGCTTTAGGATAGGGTACTGAATTGTAACTTACCTTCGCCTAATAATGCGATTTTGGCAAAGAGAGTATCTCCCGCAGGGAAGCTGCTACCATCAAATGTTTGCCCTCATTAGACTCCCCTCTGGAAGCGCTTTCACTGCAAGCTGCAGATTCCCTCCTAACAGCAAGCTTTAGGATAGGGTACTGAATTGTAACTTAACTGCGGCTAATAGGGCGATTTTGGCAAAGAGAATATCTCTCGCAGGGAAGCTGCTACCATCAAATGTTTGCCCTCATTAGACTCCCCTCTGGAAGCGCTTTCACTGCAAGCTGCAGATTCCCTCCTAACAGCAAGCTTTAGGATAGGGTACTGAATTGTAACTTAACTGCGGCTAATAAGGCGAATTTTCAAAGAGAATATCTCCCGCAGGGAAGCTGCTACCATCAAATGTTTGCCCTCATTAGACTCCCCTCTGGAAGTGCTTTCACTGCAAGCTGCAGATTCCCTCCTAACAGCAAGCTTTAGGATAGGGTACTGAATTGTATCTTACTTTCGGCTAATAATGCGATTTTGGCAAAGAGACTATCTCGCGCAGGGAAGCTGCTACCATCAAATGCTTGCCCTCATTAGACTCCCCTCTGGAAGCGCTTTCACTGCAAGCTGCAGATTCCCTCCTAAGAGCAAGCTTTAGGATAGGGTACTGAATTGTAACTTACTTTCGCCTAATAATGCGATTTTGGCAAAGAGAGAATCACCCGCAGGGAAGCTGCTACCATCAAATGTTTGCCCTCATTAGACTCCCCTCTGGAAGCGCTTTCACTGCAAGCTGCAGATTCCCTCCTAATAGCAATCTGTAGGACAGTGTACTGAATTGTAACTTAACTGCGGCTAATAATGCGATTTTGGCAAAGAGAATATCTCCCGCAGGGAAGCTGCTACCATCAAATGCTTGCCCTCATTAGACTCCCCTCTGGAAGCGCTTTCACTGCAAGCTGCAGATTCCCTCCTAACAGCAAGCTTTAGGATAGGGTACTGAATTGTAACTTACTTTCGCCTAATAATGCGATTTTGGAAAAGAGACTATCTCCCGCAGCGAAGCTGCTACCATCAAATGCTTGCCCTCATTAGACTCCCCTCTGGAAGCGCTTTCACTGCAAGCTGCAGATTCCCTCCTAACAGCAAGCTTTAGGATAGGGTACTGAATTGTAACTTACTTTCGCCTAATAATGCGATTTTGGCAAAGAGACTATCTCCCGCAGGGAAGCTGCTACCATCAAATATTTGCCCTCATTAGACTCCCCTCTGGAAGCGCTTTCACTGCAAGCTGCAGATTCCCTCCTAACAGCAAGCTTTAGGATAGGGTACTGAATTGTAACTTACTTTCCCCTAATAATGCGATTTTGGCAAAGAGACTATCTCCCGCAGGGAAGCTGCTACCATCAAATGCTTGCCCTCATTAGACTCCCCTCTGGAAGCGCTTTCACTGCAAGCTGCAGATTCCCTCCTAACAGCAAGCTTTAGGATAGGGTACTGAATTGTAACTTAACTGCGGCTAATAAGGCGATTGTGGCAAAGAGAATATCTCCCGCAGGGAAGCTGCTACCATCAAATGTTTGCCCTCATTAGACTCCCCTCTGGAAGCCCTTTCACTGCAAGCTGCAGATTCCCTCCTAACAGCAAGCTGTAGGATAGGGTACTGAATTGTAACTTACTTTCGCCTAATAATGCGATTTTGGCAAAGAGAGTATCTCCCGCAGGGAAGCTGCTACCATCAAATGTTTGCCCTCATTAGACTCCCCTCTGGAAGCGCTTTCACTGCAAGCTGCAGATTCCTTCCTAACAGCAAGCTTTAGGATAGGGTACTGAATTGTAACTTACTTTCGCCTAATAATGCGATTATGGCAAAGAGAGTATCTCCCGCAGGGAAGCTGCTACCATCAAATGTTTGCCCTCATTAGACTCCCCTCTGGAAGCACTTTCACTGCAAGCTGCAGATTCCCTCCTAACAGCAAGCTTTAGGATAGGGTACTGAATTGTAACTTACTTTCGCCTAATAATGCGATTTTGGCAAAGAGAGTATCTCCCGCAGGGAAGCTGCTACCATCAAATCTTTGCCCTCATTACACTCCCCTCTGGAAGCGCTTTCACTGCAAGCTGCAGATTCCCTCCTAACAGCAAGCTTTAGGATAAGGTACTGAATTGTAACTTACTTTCGCCTTATAATGCGATTTTGGCAAAGAGAGTATCTCCAGCAGGGAAGCTGCTACCATCAAATGTTTGCCCTCATTAGACTCCCCTCTGGAAGTGCTTTCACTGCAAGCTGCAGATTCCCTCCTAACAGCAAGCTTTAGGATAGGGTACTGAATTGTATCTTACTTTCGGCTAATAATGCGATTTTGGCAAAGAGACTATCTCGCGCAGGGAAGCTGCTACCATCAAATGCTTGCCCTCATTAGACTCCCCTCTGGAAGCGCTTTCACTGCAAGCTGCAGATTCCCTCCTAAGAGCAAGCTTTAGGATAGGGTACTGAATTGTAACTTACTTTCGCCTAATAATGCGATTTTGGCAAAGAGAGAATCACCCGCAGGGAAGCTGCTACCATCAAATGTTTGCCCTCATTAGACTCCCCTCTGGAAGCGCTTTCACTGCAAGCTGCAGATTCCCTCCTAATAGCAATCTGTAGGACAGTGTACTGAATTGTAACTTAACTGCGGCTAATAATGCGATTTTGGAAAAGAGAATATCTCCCGCAGGGAAGCTGCTACCATCAAATGTTTGCCCTCATTAGACTCCCCTCTGGAAGCGCTTTCACTGCAAGCTGCAGATTCCCTCCTAACAGCAAGCTTTAGGATAGGGTACTGAATTGTAACTTACTTTCGCCTAATAATGCGATTTTGGCAAAGAGAGTATCTCCCGCAGGGAAGCTGCTACCATCAAATGTTTGCCCTCATTAGACTCCCCTCTGGAAGCGCTTTCACTGCAAGCTGCAGATTCCCTCCTAACAGCAAGCTTTAGGATAGGGTACTGAATTGTAACTTACTTTCGCCTAATAATGCGATTTTGGCAAAGAGACTATCTCCCGCAGGGAAGCTGCTACCATCAAATGTTTGCCCTCATTAGACTCCCCTCTGGAAGCGCTTTCACTGCAAGCGGCAGATTCCCTCCTAACAGCAAGCTTTAGGATAGGGTACTGAATTGTAACTTACTTTCGCCTAATAATGCGATTTTGGCAAAGAGAGTATCTCCCGCAGGGAAGCTGCTACCATCAAATGTTTGCCCTCATTACACTCCCTTCTGGATGCGCTTTCACTGCAAGCTGCAGATTCCCTCCTAACAGCAAGCTTTAGGATAGGGTACTGATTTGTAACTTAACTGCGGCTAATAAGGCGATTTTGGCAAAGAGAATATCTCCCGCAGGGAAGCTGCTACCATCAAATATTTGCCCTCATTAGACTCCCCTCTGGAAGCGCTTTCACTGCAAGCTGCAGATTCCCTCCTAACAGCAAGCTTTAGGATAGTGTACTGAATTGTAACTTAACTGCGGCTAATAAGGCGATTTTGGCAAAGAGAATATCTCCCGCAGGGAAGCTGCTACCATCAAATATTTGCCCTCATTAGACTCCCCTCTGGAAGCGCTTTCACTGCAAGCTGCAGATTCCCTCCTAACAGCAAGCTGTAGGACAGTGTACTGAATTGTAACTTAACTGCGGCTAATAAGGCGATTTTGGCAAAGAGAATATCTCCAGCAGGGAAGCTGCTACCATCAAATGCTTGCCCTCATTAGACTCCCCTCTGGAAGCGCTTTCACTGCAAGCTGCAGATTCCCTCCTAACAGCAAGCTTTAGGACAGTGTACTGAATTGTAGCTTAACTGTGGCTAATAAGGCGATTTTGGCAAAGAGAATATCTCCCGCAGGGAAGCTGCTACCATCAAATGCTTGCCCTCATTAGATTCCCCTCTGGAAGCGCTTTCACTGCAAGCTGCAGATTCCCTCCTAACAGCAAGGTTTAGGATAGGGTACTGAATTGTAACTTACTTACGCCTAATAATGCGATTTTGGCAAAGAGAGTATTTCCCGCAGTGAAGCTGTTACCATCAAATGTTTGCCCTCGTTAGACTACCTTCTGGAAGCGCTTTCACTACAAGCTGCAGATTCCCTCCTAACAGCAAGGTTTAGGATAGGGTACTGAATTGTAACTTACTTTCGCCTAATAATGCGATTTTGGCAAAGAGACTATCTCCCGCAGGGAAGCTGCTACCATCAAATGTTTGCCCTCATTAGACTCCCCTCTGGAAGCGCTTTCACTGCAAGCTGCAGATTCCCTCCTAACAGCAAGCTTTAGGATAGGGTACTGAATTGTAACTTAACTGCGGCTAATAATGAGATTTTGGCAAAGAGAGTATCTCCCGCAGGGAAGCTGCTACCATCAAATGTTTGCCCTCATTAGACTCCCCTCTGGAAGCGCTTTCACTGCAAGCTGCAGATTCCCTCCTAACAGCAAGCTGTAGGACAGTATACTGAATTGTAACTTAACTGCGGCTAATAAGGCGATTTTGGCAAAGAGAATATCTCCCGCAGGGAAGCTGCTACCATCAAATGCTTGCCCTCATTAGACTCCCCTCTGGAAGCGCTTTCACTGCAAGCTGCAGATTCCCTCCTAACAGCAAGCTTTAGGATAGGGTACTGAATTGTATCTTAGTTTCGCCTAATAATGCGATTTTGGCAAAGAGACTATCTCCCGCAGGGAAGCTGCTACCATCAAATATTTGCCCTCCTTAGACTCTCCTCTGGAAGCGCTTTCACTGCAAGCTGCAGCTTCCCTCCTAACAGCAAGCTTTAGGATAGGGTACTGAATTGTAACTTACTTTCGCCTAATAATGCGATTTTGGCAAAGAGAATATCTCCCCCAGGGAAGCTGATACCATCAAATGTTTGCCCTCATTAGACTCCCCTCTGGAAGCGCTTTCACTGCAAGCTGCAGATTCCCTCCTAACAGCAAGCTTTAGGATAGGGTACTGAATTGTAACTTAACTGCGGCTAATAAGGCGATTTTGGCAAAGAGAATATCTCCCGCAGGGAAGCTGCTACCATAAAATGTTTGCCCTCATTAGACTCCCCTCTGGAAGCGCTTTCACTGCAAGCTGCAGATTCCCTCCTAAGAGCAAGCTTTAGGATAGGGTACTGAATTGTATCTTACTTTCGCCTAATAATGCGATTTTGGCAAAGAGACTATCTCCCGCAGGGAAGCTGCTACCATCAAATGTTTGCCCTCCTTAGACTCCCCTCTGGAAGCGCTTTCACTGCAAGCTGCAGATTCCCTCCTAACAGCAAGCTTTAGGATAGGGTACTGAATTGTAACTTACTTTCGCCTAATAATGCGATTTTGGCAAAGAGAGTATCTCCCGCAGGGAAGCTGCTACCATCAAATGTTTGCCCTCATTAGACTCCCCTCTGGAAGCGCTTTCACTGCAAGCTGCAGATTCCCTCCTAACAGCAAGCTTTAGGATAGGGTACTGAATTGTAACTTACTTTCGCCTAATAATGCGATTTTGGCAAAGAGACTATCTCCCGCAGGGAAGCTGCTACCATCAAATGTTTGCCCTAATTAGACTCCCCTCTGGAAGTGCTTTCACTGCAAGCTGCAGATTCCCTCCTATCAGCAAGCTTTAGGATAGGGTACTGAATTGTAACTTACTTTCGCCTAATAATGCGATTTTGGCAAAGAGACTATCAGACGCAGGGAAGCTGCTACCATCAAATGTTTGCCCTCATTAGACTCCCCTCTGGAAGCACTTTCACTGCAAGCTGCAGATTCCCTCCTAACAGCAAGCTTTAGGATAGGGTACTGAATTGCAACATAACTGCGGCTAATAAGGCGATTTTGGCAAAGAGAATATCTCCCGCAGGGAAGCTGCTACCATCAAATGCTTGCCCTCATTAGACTCCCCTCTGGAAGCGCTTTCACTGCAAGCTGCAGATTCCCTCCTAACAGCAAGCTTTAGGATAGGGTACTGAATTGTAACTTACTTTCGCCTAATAATGCGATTTTGGCAAAGAGACTATCTCACGCAGTGAAGCTGCTACCATCAAATGTTTGCCCTCATTAGACTCCCCTCTGGAAGCGCTTTCACTGCAAGCTGCAGATTCCCTCCTAACAGCAAGCTTTAGGATAGGGTACTGAATTGTAACTTACTTTCGCATAATAATGCGATTTTGGCAAAGAGACTATCTCCCGCAGGGAAGTTGCTACCATCAAATATTTGCCCTCATTAGACTCTCCTCTGGAAGCGCTTTCACTGCAAGCTGCAGATTCCCTCCTAACAGCAAGCTTTAGGATAGGGTACTGAATTGTAACTTACTTTCGCATAATAATGCGATTATGGAAAAGAGATTATCTCCCGCAGGGAAGCTGCTACCATCAAATGTTTGCCCTCAGTAGACTCCCCTCTGGAAGCGCTTTCACTGCAAGCTGCAGATTCCCTCCTAACAGCAAGCTGTAGGACAGTATACTGAATTGTAACTTAACTGCGGCTAATAATGCGATTTTGGAAAAGAGACTATCTCCAGCAGGGAAGCTGCTACCATCAAATATTTGCCCTCATTAGACTCTCCTCTGGAAGCGCTTTCACTGCAAGCTGCAGATTCCCTCCTAACAGCAAGCTTTAGGATAGGGTACTGAATTGTAACTTACTTTCGCCTAATAATGCGATTTTGGCAAAGAGACTATCAGACGCAGGGAAGCTGCTACCATCAAATGTTTGCCCTCATTAGACTCCCCTCTGGAAGCGCTTTCACTGCAAGCTGCAGATTCCCTCCTAACAGCAAGCTTTAGGATAGGGTACTGAATTGTAACTTACTTTCGCCTAATAATGCGATTTTGGCAAAGAGAATATCTCCCGCAGGGAAGCTGATACCATCAAATGTTTGCCCTCATTAGACTCCCCTCTGGAAGCGCTTTCACTGCAAGCTGCAGATTCCCTCCTAACAGCAAGCTGTAGGACAGTATACTGAATTGTATCTTAACTGCGGCTAATAAGGCGATTTTGGCAAAGAGACTATCTCCCGCAGGGAAGCTGCTACCATCAAATGTTTGCCCTCATTAGACTCCCCTCTGGAAGCGCTTTCACTGCAAGCTGCAGATTCCCTCCTAACAGCAAGCTTTAGGATAGGGTACTGAATTGTATCTTACTTTCGCCTAATAATGCGATTTTGGCAAAGAGAGTATCTCCCTCAGGGAAGCTGCTACCATAAAATGTTTGCTCTCATTAGACTCCCCTCTGGAAGCGCTTTCACTGCAAGCTGCAGATTCCCTCCTAACAACAAGCTGTAGGACAATATACTGAATTGTATCTTAACTGCGGCTAATAAGGCGATTATGGCAAAGAGAATATCTCCCGCAGGGAAGCTGCTACCATCAAATGCTTGCCCTCATTAGACTCCCCTCTGGAAGCGCTTTCACTGCAAGCTGAAGATTCCCTCCTAACAGCAAGCTTTAGGAAAGGGTATTGAATTGTAACTTACTTTCGCCTAATAATGCGATTTTGGCAAAGAGATTATCTCCCGCAGGGAAGCTGCTACCATCAAATATTTGCCCTCATTAGACTCCCCTCTGGAAGCGCTTTCACTGCAAGCTGCAGATTCCCTCCTAACAGCAAGCTTTAGGATAGGGTACTGAATTGTAACTTACTTTCGCCTAATAATGCGATTTTGGCAAAGAGAGTATCTCCCGCAGGGAAGCTGCTACCATCAAACGTTTGCCCTCCTTAGACTCCCCTCTGGAAGCGCTTTCACTGCAAGCTGCAGATTCCCTCCTAACAGCAATCTTTAGGATAGGGTACTGAATTGTAACTTAACTGCGGCTAATAAGGCGATTTTGGCAAAGAGAATATCTCCCGCAGGGAAGCTGCTACCATCAAATGCTTGCCCTCATTAGACTCCCCTCTGGAAGCGCTTTCACTGCAAGCTGCAGATTCCCTCCTAACAGCAAGCTTTAGGATAGGGTACTGAATTGTAACTTACTTTCGCCTAATAATGCGATTTTGGCAAAGAGACAATCTCACGCAGTGAAGCTGCTACCATCAAATGTTTGCCCTCATTAGACTCCCCTCTGGAAGCGCTTTCACTGCAAGCTGCAGATTCCCTCCTAACAGCAAGCTTTAGGATAGGGTACTGAATTGTAACTTACTTTCGCATAATAATGCGATTTTGACAAAGAGACTATCTCCCGCAGGGAAGTTGCTACCATCAAATATTTGCCCTCATTAGACTCTCCTCTGGAAGCGCTTTCACTGCAAGCTGCAGATTCCCTCCTAACAGCAAGCTTTAGGATAGGGTACTGAATTGTAACTTACTTTCGCCTAATAATGCGATTTTGGCAAAGAGACTATCTCCCGCAGGGAAGCTGCTACCATCAAATGTTTGCCCTCAGTAGACTCCCCTCTGGAAGCGCTTTCACTGCAAGCTGCAGATTCCCTCCTAACAGCAAGCTGTAGGACAGTATACTGAATTGTAACTTAACTGCGGCTAATAAGGCGATTTTGGCAAAGAGAATATCTCCCGCAGGGAAGCTGCTACCATCAAATATTTGCCCTCATTAGACTCCCCTCTGGAAGCGCTTTCACTGCAAGCTGCAGATTCCCTCCTAACAGCAAGCTTTAGGATAGGGTACTGAATTGTAACTTAACTGCGGCTAATAATGCGATTTTGGAAAAGAGACTATCTCCCGCAGGGAAGCTGCTACCATCAAATATTTGCCCTCATTACAGTCTCCTGTGGAACGCTTTCACTGCAAGCTGCAGATTCCCTCCTAACAGCAAGCTTTAGGATAGGGTACTGAATTGTAACTTACTTTCGCCTAATAATGCGATTTTGGCAAAGAGAATATCTCCCCCAGGGAAGCTGATACCATCAAATGTTTGCCCTCATTAGACTCCCCTCTGGAAGCGCTTTCACTGCAAGCTGCAGCTTCCCTCCTAACAGCAAGCTTTAGGATAGGGTACTGAATTGTAACTTAGTTTCGCCTAATAATGCGATTTTGGAAAAGAGACTATCTCCCGCAGGGAAGCTGCTACCATCAAATATTTGCCCTCATTATACTCTCCTCTGGAAGCGCTTTCACTGCAAGCTGCAGATTCCCTCCTAACAGCAAGCTTTAGGATAGGGTACTGAATTGTAACTTACTTTCGCCTAATAATGCGATTTTGGCAAAGAGAGTATCTCCCGCAGGGAAGCTGCTACCATCAAATGTTTGCCCTCATTAGACTCCCCTCTGGAAGCGCTTTCACTGCAAGCTGCAGATTCCCTCCTAACAGCAAGCTTTAGGATAGGGTACTGAATTGTAACTTACTTTCGCCTAATAATGCGATTATGGCAAAGAGAGTATCTCCCGCAGGGAAGCTGATACCATCAAATGTTTGCCCTCATTAGACTCCCCTCTGGAAGCGCTTTCACTGCAAGCTGCAGATTCCCTCCTAACAGCAAGCTGTAGGACAGTGTACTGAATTGTAACTTAACTGCGGCTAATAAGGCGATTTTGGCAAAGAGAATATCTCCAGCAGGGAAGCTGCTACCATCAAATGCTTGCCCTCATTAGACTCCCCTCTGGAAGCGCTTTCACTGCAAGCTGCAGATTCCCTCCTAACAGCAAGCTTTAGGACAGTGTACTGAATTGTAGCTTAACTGTGGCTAATAAGGCGATTTTGGCAAAGAGAATATCTCCCGCAGGGAAGCTGCTACCATCAAATGCTTGCCCTCATTAGACTCCCCTCTGGAAGCGCTTTCACTGCAAGCTGCAGATTCCCTCCTAACAGCAATCTGTAGGACAGTGTACTGAATTGTAACTTAACTGCGGCTAATAATGCGATTTTGGAAAAGAGAATATCTCCCGCAGGGAAGCTGCTACCATCAAATGCTTGCCCTCATTAGACTCCCCTCTGGAAGCGCTTTCACTGCAAGCTGCAGATTCCCTCCTAACAGCAAGCTTTAGGATAGGGTACTGAATTGTAACTTACTTTCACCTAATAATGCGATTTTGGCAAAGAGAGTATCTCCCGCAGGGAAGCTGCTACCATCAAATGTTTGCCCTCATTAGACTCCCCTCTGGAAGCGCTTTCACTGCAAGCTGCAGATTCCCTCCTAACAGCAAGCTTTAGGATAGGGTACTGAATTGTAACTTAACTGCGGCTAATAATGAGATTTTGGCAAAGAGAGTATCTCCCGCAGGGAAGCTGCTACCATCAAATGTTTGCCCTCATTAGACTCCCCTCTGGAAGCGCTTTCACTGCAAGCTGCAGATTCCCTCCTAACAGCAAGCTGTAGGACAGTATACTGAATTGTAACTTAACTGCGGCTAATAAGGCGATTTTGGCAAAGAGAATATCTCCCGCAGGGAAGCTGCTACCATCAAATATTTGCCCTCCTTAGACTCTCCTCTGGAAGCGCTTTCACTGCAAGCTGCAGATTCCCTCCTAACAGCAAGCTTTAGGATAGGGTACTGAATTGTAACTTACTTTCGCCTAATAATGCGATTTTGGCAAAGAGACTATCTCCCGCAGCGAAGCTGCTACCATCAAATGTTTGCCCTCATTAGACTCCCCTCTGGAAGTGCTTTCACTGCAAGCTGCAGATTCCCTCCTATCAGCAAGCTTTAGGATAGGGTACTGAATTGTAACTTACTTTCGCCTAATAATGCGATTTTGGCAAAGAGACTATCAGACGCAGGGAAGCTGCTACCATCAAATGTTTGCCCTCATTAGACTCCCCTCTGGAAGCGCTTTCACTGCAAGCTGCAGATTCCCTCCTAACAGCAAGCTTTAGGATAGGGTACTGAATTGCAACTTAACTGCGGCTAATAAGGCGATTTTGGCAAAGAGAATATCTCCCGCAGGGAAGCTGCTACCATCAAATGCTTGCCCTCATTAGACTCCCCTCTGGAAGCGCTTTCACTGCAAGCTGCAGATTCCCTCCTAACAGCAAGCTTTAGGATAGGGTACTGAATTGTAACTTACTTTCGCCTAATAATGCGATTTTGGCAAAGAGACTATCTCACGCAGTGAAGCTGCTACCATCAAATGTTTGCCCTCATTAGACTCCCCTCTGGAAGCGCTTTCACTGCAAGCTGCAGATTCCATCCTAACAGCAAGCTTTAGGATAGGGTACTGAATTGTAACTTACTTTCGCATAATAATGCGATTATGGAAAAGAGAGTATCTCCCGCAGGGAAGCTGCTACCATCAAATGTTTGCCCTCAGTAGACTCCCCTCTGGAAGCGCTTTCACTGCAAGCTGCAGATTCCCTCCTAACAGCAAGCTTTAGGATAGGGTACTGAATTGTAACTTACTTTCGCCCAATAATGCGATTTTGGCAAAGAGAATATCTCCCGCAGGGAAGCTGATACCATCAAATGTTTGCCCTCATTAGACTCCCCTCTGGAAGCGCTTTCACTGCAAGCTGCAGATTCCCTCCTAACAGCAAGCTTTAGGATAGGGTACTGAATTGTATCTTAACTGCGGCTAATAAGGCGATTTTGGCAAAGAGACTATCTCCCGCAGGGAAGCTGCTACCATCAAATGTTTGCCCTCATTAGACTCCCCTCTGGAAGCGCTTTCACTGCAAGCTGCAGATTCCCTCCTAACAGCAAGCTTTAGGATAGGGTACTGAATTGTATCTTACTTTCGCCTAATAATGCGATTTTGGCAAAGAGAGTATCTCCCGCAGGGAAGCTGCTACCATAAAATGTTTGCTCTCATTAGACTCCCCTCTGGAAGCGCTTTCACTGCAAGCTGCAGATTCCCTCCTAACAACAAGCTGTAGGACAGTATACTGAATTGTATCTTAACTGCGGCTAATAAGGCGATTATGGCAAAGAGAATATCTCCCGCAGGGAAGCTGCTACCATCAAATGCTTGCCCTCATTAGACTCCCCTCTGGAAGCGCTTTCACTGCAAGCTGCAGATTCCCTCCTAACAGCAAGCTTTAGGAAAGGGTACTGAATTGTAACTTACTTTCGCCTAATAATGCGATTTTTGCAAAGAGATTATCTCCCGCAGGGAAGCTGCTACCATCAAATATTTGCCCTCATTAGACTCCCCTCTGGAAGCGCTTTCACTGCAAGCTGCAGATTCCCTCCTAACAGCAAGCTTTAGGATAGGGTACTGAATTGTAACTTAACTGCGTCTAATAAGGCGATTTTGGCAAAGAGAATATCTCCCGTAGGGAAGCTGCTACCATCAAATGCTTGCCCTCATTAGACTCCCCTCTGGAAGTGCTTTCACTGCAAGCTGCAGATTCCCTCCTAACAGCAAGCTTTAGGATAGGGTACTGAATTGGAACTTACTTTCGCCTAATAATGCGATTTTGGCAAAGAGAGTATCTCCCGCAGGGAAGCTGCTACCATCAAATGTTTGCCCTCATTAGACTCCCCTCTGGAAGCGCTTTCACTGCAAGCTGCAGATTCCCTCCTAACAGCAAGCTTTAGGATAGGTTACTGAATTGTAACTTACTTTCGCCTAATAATGCGATTTTGGCAAAGAGACTATCTCCCGCAGGGAAGCAGCTACCATCAAATGTTTGCCCTCATTAGACTCCCCTCTGGAAGCGCTTTCACTGCAAGCTGCAGATTCCCTCCTAACAGCAAGCTTTAGGATAGGGTACTGAATTGTAACTTACTTTCGCTTAATAATGCGATTTTGGCAAAGAGAGTATCTCCCGCAGGGAAGCTGCTACCATCAAATGTTTGCCCTCATTACACTCCCTTCTGGATGCGCTTTCACTGCAAGCTGCAGATTCCCTCCTAACAGCAAGCTTTAGGATAGGGTACTGAATTGTAACTTAACTGCGGCTAATAAGGCGATTTTGGCAAAGAGAGTATCTCCCGCAGGGAAGCTGCTACCATCAAATATTTGCCCTCCTTAGACTCCCCTCTGGAAGCGCTTTCACTGCAAGCTGCAGATTCCCTCCTAACAGCAATCTTTAGGATAGGGTACTGAATTGTAACTTAACTGTGGCTAAAAAGGCGATTTTGGCAAAGAGAATATCTCCCGCAGGGAAGCTGCTACCATCAAATGCTTGCCCTCATTAGACTCCCCTCTGGAAGCGCTTTCACTGCAAGCTGCAGATTCCCTCCTAACAGCAAGCTTTAGGATAGGGTACTGAATTGTAACTTACTTTCGCCTAATAATGCGATTTTGGCAAAGAGACAATCTCACGCAGTGAAGCTGCTACCATCAAATGTTTGCCCTCATTAGACTCCCCTCTGGAAGCGCTTTCACTGCAAGCTGCAGATTCCCTCCTAACAGCAAGCTTTAGGATAGGGTACTGAATTGTAACTTACTTTCGCCTAATAATGCGATTTTGACAAAGAGACTATCTCCCGCAGGGAAGTTGCTACCATCAAATATTTGCCCTCATTAGACTCTCCTCTGGAAGCGCTTTCACTGCAAGCTGCAGATTCCCTCCTAACAGCAAGCTTTAGGATAGGGTACTGAATTGTAACTTACTTTCGCCTAATAATGCGATTTTGGCAAAGAGACTATCTCCCGCAGGGAAGCTGCTACCATCAAATGTTTGCCCTCAGTAGACTCCCCTCTGGAAGCGCTTTCACTGCAAGCTGCAGATTCCCTCCTAACAGCAAGCTGTAGGACAGTATACTGAATTGTAACTTAACTGCGGCTAATAAGGCGATTTTGGAAAAGAGACTATCTCCCGCAGGGAAGCTGCTACCATCAAATATTTGCCCTCATTACAGTCTCCTGTGGAAGCGCTTTCACTGCAAGCTGCAGATTCCCTCCTAACAGCAAGCTTTAGGATAGGGTACTGAATTGTAACTTACTTTCGCCTAATAATGCGATTTTGGCAAAGAGAATATCTCCCCCAGGGAAGCTGCTACCATCAAATGTTTGCCCTCATTAGACTCCCCTCTGGAAGCGCTTTCACTGCAAGCTGCAGATTCCCTCCTAACAGCAAGCTTTAGGATAGGGTACTGAATTGTAACTTACTTTCGCCTAATAATGCGATTTTGGCAAAGAGAGTATCTCCCGCAGGGAAGCTGCTACCATCAAATGTTTGCCCTCATTAGACTCCCCTCTGGAAGCGCTTTCACTGCAAGCTGCAGATTCCCTCCTAACAGCAAGCTGTAGGACAGTGTACTGAATTGTAACTTAACTGCGGCTAATAAGGCGATTTTGGCAAAGAGAATATCTCCAGCAGGGAAGCTGCTACCATCAAATGCTTGCCCTCATTAGACTCCCCTCTGGAAGCGCTTTCACTGCAAGCTGCAGATTCCCTCCTAACAGCAAGCTTTAGGACAGTGTACTGAATTGTAGCTTAACTGTGGCTAATAAGGCGATTTTGGCAAAGAGAATATCTCCCGCAGGGAAGCTGTTACCATCAAATGTTTGCCCTCGTTAGACTACCTTCTGGAAGCGCTTTCACTGCAAGCTGCAGATTCCCTCCTAACAGCAAGGTTTAGGATAGGGTACTGAATTGTAACTTACTTTCGCCTAATAATGCGATTTTGGCAAAGAGACTATCTCCCGCAGGGAAGCTGCTACCATCAAATGTTTGCCCTCGTTAGACTCCCCTCTGGAAGCGCATTCACTGCAAGCTGCAGATTCCCTCCTAACAGCAAGCTTTAGGATAGGGTACTGAATTGTAACTTCCTTTCACCTAATAATGCGATTTTGGCAAAGAGAGTATCTCCCGCAGGGAAGCTGCTACCATCAAATGTTTGCCCTCATTAGACTCCCCTCTGGAAGCGCTTTCACTGCAAGCTGCAGATTCCCTCCTAACAGCAAGCTTTAGGATAGGGTACTGAATTGTAACTTAACTGCGGCTAATAATGAGATTTTGGCAAAGAGAGTATCTCCCGCAGGGAAGCTGCTACCATCAAATGTTTGCCCTCATTAGACTCCCCTCTGGAAGCGCTTTCACTGCAAGCTGCAGATTCCCTCCTAACAGCAAGCTGTAGGACAGTATACTGAATTGTAACTTAACTGCGGCTAATAAGGCGATTTTGGCAAAGAGAATATCTCCCGCAGGGAAGCTGCTACCATCAAATCTTTGCCCTCATTAGACTCCCCTCTGGAAGCGCTTTCACTGCAAGCTGCAGATTCCCTCCTAACAGCAAGCTTTAGGATAGGGTACTGAATTGTAACTTACTTTCGCCTAATAATGCGATTTTGGCAAAGAGACTATCTCCCGCAGGGAAGCTGCTACCATCAAATGTTTGCCCTCATTAGACTCCCCTCTGGAAGTGCTTTCACTGCAAGCTGCAGATTCCCTCCTATCAGCAAGCTTTAGGATAGGGTACTGAATTGTAACTTACTTTCGCCTAATAATGCGATTTTGGCAAAGAGACTATCAGACGCAGGGAAGCTGCTACCATCAAATGTTTGCCCTCATTAGACTCCCCTCTGGAAGCGCTTTCACTGCAAGCTGCAGATTCCCTCCTAACAGCAAGCTTTAGGATAGGGTACTGAATTGTAACTTACTTTCGCATAATAATGCGATTTTGGCAAAGAGACTATCTCCCGCAGGGAAGTTGCTACCATCAAATATTTGCCCTCATTAGACTCTCCTCTGGAAGCGCTTTCACTGCAAGCTGCAGATTCCCTCCTAACAGCAAGCTTTAGGATAGGGTACTGAATTGTAACTTACTTTCGCATAATAATGCGATTATGGAAAAGAGAGTATCTCCCGCAGGGAAGCTGCTACCATCAAATGTTTGCCCTCAGTAGACTCCCCTCTGGAAGCGCTTTCACTGCAAGCTGCAGATTCCCTCCTAACAGCAAGCTGTAGGACAGTATACTGAATTGTAACTTAACTGCGGCTAATAAGGCGATTTTGGAAAAGAGACTATCTCCCGCAGGGAAGCTGCTACCATCAAATATTTGCCCTCATTAGACTCTCCTCTGGAAGCGCTTTCACTGCAAGCTGCAGATTCCCTCCTAACAGCAAGCTTTAGGATAGGGTACTGAATTGTAACTTACTTTCGCCTAATAAAACGATTTTGGCAAAGAGACTATCTCCCGCAGGGAAGCTGCTACCATCAAATGTTTGCCCTCATTAGACTCCCCTCTGGAAGCGCTTTCACTGCAAGCTGCAGATTCCCTCCTAACAGCAAGCTTTAGGATAGGGTACTGAATTGTATCTTACTTTCGCCTAATAATGCGATTTTGGCAAAGAGAGTATCTCCCGCAGGGAAGCTGCTACCATCAAATGTATGACCTCGTTAGACTCCCCTCTGGAAGCGCTTTCACTGCAAGCTGCAGATTCCATCCTAACAGCAAGCTTTAGGATAGGGTACTGAATTGTAACTTAACTGCGGCTAATAAGGCGATAGTGGCAAAGAGACTATCTCCCGCAGGGAAGCTGCTACCATCAAATGTTTGCCCTCATTAGACTCCCCTCTGGAAGCGCTTTCACTGCAAGCTGCAGATTCCCTCCTAACAGCAAGATTTAGGATAGGGTACTGAATTGTAACTTAACTGCGGCTAATAATGCGATTTTGGCAAAGAGAGTATCTCCCGCAGGGAAGCTGCTACCATCAAATGTTTGCCCTCATTAGACTCCCCTCTGGAAGCGCTTTCACTGCAAGCTGCAGATTCCCTCCTAACAGCAAGCTTTAGGATAGGGTACTGAATTGTAACTTACTTTCGCCTAATAAGGCGATTTTGGCAAAGAGAGTATCACCCGCAGGGAAGCTGCTACCATCAAATGTTTGCCCTCCTTAGACTCACCTCTGGAAACGCTTTCACTGCAAGCTGCAGATTCCCTCCTAACAGCAAGCTTTAGGATAGGGTACTGAATTGTAACTTAACTGCGTATAATAAGGCGATTTTGGTAAAGAGAATATCTCCCGCAGGGAAGCTGCTACCATCAAATGTTTGCCCTCATTAGACTCCCCTCTGGAAGCGCTTTCACTGCAAGCTGCAGATTCCCTCCTAACAGCAAGCTTTAGGATAGGGTACTGAATTGTAACTTACTTTCGCCTAATAATGCGATTATGGCAAAGAGAGTATCTCCCGCAGGGAAGCTGCTACCATCAAATCTTTGCCCTCATTAGACTCCCCTCTGGAAGCGCTTTCACTGCAAGCTGCAGATTCCCTCCTAACAGCAAGCTTTAGGATAGGGTACTGAATTGTATCTTATCTGCGGCTAAAAAGGCGATTTTGGCAAAGAGAGTATCTCCCGCAGGGAAGCTGCTACCATCAAATCTTTGCCCTCATTAGACTCCCCTTTGGAAGCACTTTCACTGCAAGCTGCAGATTCCCTCCTAACAGCAAGCTTTAGGATAGGGTACTGAATTGTAACTTACTTTCGCCTAATAATGCGATTTTGGCAAAGAGAGTATCTCCCGCAAGGAAGCTGCTACCATCAAATCTTTGCCCTCATTACACTCCCCTCTGGAAGCGCTTTCACTGCAAGCTGCAGATTCCCTCCTAACAGCAAGCTTTAGGATAGGGTACTGAATTGTAACTTACTTTCGCATAATAATGCGATTTTGGCAAAGAGAGTATCTCCGGCAGGGAAGCTGCTACCATCAAATGCTTGCCCTCATTAGACTCCCCTCTGGAAGCGCTTTCACTGCAAGCTGCAGATTCCCTCCTAACAGCAAGCTTTAGGATAGGGTACTGAATTGTAACTTAACTGCGGCTAATAAGGCGATTATGGCAAAGAGACTATCTCCCGCAGGGAAGCTGCTACCATCAAATATTTGCCCTCATTAGACTCCCCTCTGGAAGCGCTTTCACTGCAAGCTGCAGATTCCCTCCTAACAGCAAGCTTTAGGATAGGGTACTGAATTGTAACTTACTTTCGCCTAATAATGCGATTTTGGCAAAGAGACTATCTCCCGCAGGGAAGCTGCTACCATCAAATGTTTGCCCTCGTTAGACTCCCCTCTGGAAGCGCTTTCACTGCAAGCTGCAGATTCCCTCCTAACAGCAAGCTTTAGGATAGTGTACTGAATTGTAACTTACTTTCGCCTAATAATGCGATTTTGGAAAAGAGAGTATCTACCGCAGGGAAGCTGCTACCATCAAATGTTTGCCCTCATTAGACTCCCCTCTGGAAGCGCTTTCACTGCAAGCTGCAGATTCCCTCCTAACAGCAAGCTTTAGGATAGGGTACTGAATTGTAACTTACTTTCCCCTAATAATGCGATTTTGGCAAAGAGAGTATCTCCCGCAGGGAAGCTGCTACCATCAAATGTTTGCCCTCGTTAGACTCCCCTCTGGAAGCGCTTTCACTGCAAGCTGCAGATTCCCTCCTAACAGCAAGCTTTAGGATAGGGTACTGAATTGTAACTTACTTTCGCCTAATAATGCGATTTTGGCAAAGAGAGTATCTCCCGCAGGGAAGCTGCTACCATCAAATGTTTGCCCTCATTAGACTCCCCTCTGGAAGCGCTTTCACTGCAAGCTGCAGATTCCCTCCTAACAGCAAGCTTTAGGATAGGGTACTGAATTGTAACTTACTTTCGCCTAATAATGCGATTTTGGAAAAGAGAGTATCTCCCGCAGGGAAGCTGCTACCATCAAATATTTGCCCTCGTTAGACTCCCCTCTGGAAGCGCTTTCACTGCAAGCTGCAGATTCCCTCCTAACAGCAAGCTTTAGGATAGGGTACTGAATTGTAACTTACTTTCGCCTAATAATGCGATTTTGGCAAAGAGACTATCTCCCGCAGGGAAGCTGCTACCATCAAATTTTTGCCCTCATTAGACTCCCCTCTGGAAGCGCTTTCACTGCAAGCTGCAGATTCCCTCCTAACAGCAAGCTTTAGGATAGGGTACTGAATTGTAACTTAACTGCGGCTAATAAGGCGATTTTGGCAAAGAGACTATCTCCCGCAGGGAAGCTGCTACCATCAAATGTTTGCCCTCATTAGACTCCCCTCTGGAAGCGCTTTCACTGCAAGCTGCAGATTCCCTCCTAACAGCAAGCTTTAGGATAGGGTACTGAACTGTATCTTAACTGCGGCTAATAAGGCGATTTTGGCAAAGAGACTATCTCCCGCAGGGAAGCTGCTACCATCAAATGTTTGCCCTCATTAGACTCCCCTCTGGAAGCGCTTTCACTGCAAGCTGCAGATTCCCTCCTAACAGCAAGCTTTAGGATAGGGTACTGAATTGTAACTTAATTGCAGCTAAAAAGGCGATTTTGGCAAAGAGAATATCTCCCGCAGGGAAGCTGCTACCATCAAATGTTTGCCCTCATTAGACTCCCCTCTGGAAGCGCTTTCACTGCAAGCTGCAGATTCCCTCCTAACAGCAAGCTTTAGGATAGGGTACTGAATTGTATCTTACTTTCGCCTAATACTGCGATTTTGGCAAAGAGAGTATCTCCCGCAGGGAAGGCTCTACCATCAAATGTTTGCCCTCATTAGACTCCCCTCTGGAAGCGCTTTCACTGCAAGCTGCAGATTCCCTCCTAACAGCAAGCTTTAGGATAGGGCACTGAATTGTAACTTAACTGCGGCTAATAAGGCGATTTTGGCAAAGAGAGTATCTCCCGCAGGGAAGCTGCTACCATCAAATGTTTGCCCTCATTAGACTCCCCTCTGGAAGCGCTTTCACTGCAAGCTGCAGATTCCCTCCTAACAGCAAGCTTTAGGATAGGGTACTGAATTGTAACTTACTTTCGCCTAGTAATGAGATTTTGGCAAAGAGAGTTTCTCCCACAGGGAAGCTGCTACCATCAAATGTTTGCCCTCATTACACTCCCCTCTGGAAGCGCTTTCACTGCAAGCTGCAGATTCCCTCCTAACAGCAAGCTTTAGGATAGGGTACTGAATTGTAACTTACTTTCGCCTAATAACGCGATTTTAGCAAAGAGAGTATCTCCCGCAGGGAAGCTGCTACCATCAAATGTTTGCCCTCGTTAGACTACCCTCTGGAAGCGCATTCACTTCAAGCTGCAGATTCCCTCCTAACAGCAAGCTTTAGGATAGGGTACTGAATTGTAACTTAACTGCGGCTAATAAGGTGATTATTGCAAAGAGAATATCTCCCGCAGGGAAGCTGCTACCATCAAATATTTGCCCTCATTAGACTCCCCTCTGGAAGCGCTTTCACTGCAAGCTGCAGATTCCCTCCTAACAGCAAGCTTTAGGATAGGGTCCTGAATTGTAACTTACTTTCGCCTAATAATGAGACTTGGCAAAGAGAGTATCTCCCGCAGGGAAGCTGCTACCATCAAATGTTTGCCCTCGTTAGACTCCCCTCTGGAAGCGCTTTCACTGCAAGCTGCAGATTCCCTCCTAACAGCAAGCTTTAGGATAGGGTACTGAATTGTAACTTACTTTCGCCTAATAATGCGATATTGGCAAAGAGAGTATCTCCCGCAGGGAAGCTGCTACCATCAAATGTTTGCCCTCATTAGACTCCCCTGTGGAAGCGCTTTCACTGCAAGCTGCAGATTCCCTCCTAACAGCAAGCTTTAGGATAGTGTACTGAATTGTATCTTACTTTCGTCTAATAAAGCGATTATGGCAAAGAGAATATCTCCCGCAGGGAAGCTGCTACCATCAAATGTTTGCCCTCATTAGACTCCCCTCTGGAAGCGCTTTCACTGCAAGCTGCAGATTCCCTCCTAACAGCAAGCTTTAGGATAGGGTACTGAATTGTAACTTAACTGCGGCTAATAAGGCGATTATGGCAAAGAGAATATCTCCCGCAGGGAAGCTGCTACCATCAAATATTTGCCCTCATTAGACTCCCCTCTGGAAGCGCTTTCACTGCAAGCTGCAGATTCCCTCCTAACAGCAAGCTTTAGGATAGGGTACTGAATTGTAACTTACTTTCGCATAATAATGCGATTTTGGCAAAGAGAGTATCTCCGGCAGGGAAGCTGCTACCATCAAATGCTTGCCCTCATTAGACTCCCCTCTGGAAGCGCTTTCACTGCAAGCTGCAGATTCCCTCCTAACAGCAAGCTTTAGGATAGGGTACTGAATTGTAACTTAACTGCGGCTAATAAGGCGATTATGGCAAAGAGACTATCTCCCGCAGGGAAGCTGCTACCATCAAATATTTGCCCTCCTTAGACTCCCCTCTGGAAGCGCTTTCACTGCAAGCTGCAGATTCCCTCCTAACAGCAAGCTTTAGGATAGGGTACTGAATTGTAACTTACTTTCGCCTAATAATGCGATTTTGGAAAAGAGACTATCTCCCGCAGGGAAGCTGCTACCATCAAATGTTTGCCCTCGTTAGACTCCCCTCTGGAAGCGCTTTCACTGCAAGCTGCAGATTCCCTCCTAACAGCAAGCTTTAGGATAGTGTACTGAATTGTAACTTACTTTCGCCTAATAATGCGATTTTGGCAAAGAGAGTATCTACCGCAGGGAAGCTGCTACCATCAAATGTTTGCCCTCGTTAGACTCCCCTCTGGAAGCGCTTTCACTGCAAGCTGCAGATTCCCTCCTAACAGCAAGCTTTAGGATAGGGTACTGAATTGTAACTTACTTTCGCCTAATAATGCGATTTTGGCAAAGAGAGTATCTCCCGCAGGGAAGCTGCTACCATCAAATGTTTGCCCTCATTAGACTCCCCTCTGGAAGCGCTTTCACTGCAAGCTGCAGATTCCCTCCTAACAGCAAGCTTTAGGATAGGGTACTGAATTGTAACTTACTTTCGCCTAATAATGCGATTTTGGCAAAGAGAGTATCTCCCGCAGGGAAGCTGCTACCATCAAATGTTTGCCCTCGTTAGACTCCCCTCTGGAAGCGCTTTCACTGCAAGCTGCAGATTCCCTCCTAACAGCAAGCTTTAGGATAGGGTACTGAATTGTAACTTACTTTCGCCTAATAATGCGATTTTGGCAAAGAGACTATCTCCCGCAGGGAAGCTGCTACCATCAAATATTTGCCCTCATTAGACTCTCCTCTGGAAGCGCTTTCACTGCAAGCTGCAGATTCCCTCCTAACAGCAAGCTTTAGGATAGGGTACTGAATTGTAACTTACTTTCGCCTAATAATGCGATTTTGGCAAAGAGACTATCTCCCGCAGGGAAGCTGCTACCATCAAATTTTTGCCCTCATTAGACTCCCCTCTGGAAGCGCTTTCACTGCAAGCTGCAGATTCCCTCCTAACAGCAAGCTTTAGGATAGGGTACTGAATTGTAACTTAAGTGCGGCTAATAAGGCGATTTTGGCAAAGAGACTATCTCCCGCAGGGAAGCTGCTACCATCAAATGTTTGCCCTCATTAGACTCCCCTCTGGAAGCGCTTTCACTGCAAGCTGCAGATTCCCTCCTAACAGCAAGCTTTAGGATAGGGTACTGAATTGTATCTTACTTTCGCCTAATAAAGCGATTTTGGCAAAGAGAGTATCTCCCGCAGGGAAGCTGCTACCATCAAATGTTTGCCCTCATTAGACTCCCCTCTGGAAGCGCTTTCACTGCAAGCTGCAGATTCCCTCCTAACAGCAAGCTTTAGGATAGGGTACTGAATTGTAACTTAACTGCGGCTAATAATGCGATTTTGGCAAAAAGACTATCTCCCGCAGGGAAGCTGCTACCATCAAATGTTTGCCCTCATTAGACTCCCCTCTGGAAGCGCTTTCACTGCAAGCTGCAGATTCCTTCCTAACAGCAAGCTTTAGGATAGGGTACTGAATTGTATCTTACTTTCGCCTAATAATGCGATTTTGGCAAAGAGAGTATCTCCCGCAGGGAAGCTGCTACCATCAAATGTTTGCCCTCATTAGACTCCCCTCTGGAAGCGCTTTCACTGCAAGCTGCAGATTCCCTCCTAACAGCAAGCTTTAGGATAGGGTACTGAATTGTAACTTACTTTCGCCTAATAATGCGTTTTTGGCAAAGAGACTATCTCCCGCAGGGAAGCTGCTACCATCAAATGTTTGCCCTCATTAGACTCCCCTCTGGAAGCGCTTTCACTGCAAGCTGCAGATTCCTTCCTAACAGCAAGCTTTAGAATAGGGTACTGAATTGTAACTTACTTTCGCCTAATAATGAGATTTTGGCAAAGAGACTATAACTCGCAGGGAAGCTGCTGCCACCAAATGTTTGCCCTCATTAGACTCCCCTCTGGAAGCGCTTTCACTGCAAGCTGCAGATTCCCTCCTAACAGCAAACTTTAGGATAGTGTCCTGAATTGTAACTTACTTTCGCCTAATAATGCGATTTTGGCAAAGAGAGTATCTCCCGCAGGGAAGCTGTTACCATCAAAAGTTTGCCCTCATTAGACTCCCCTCTGGAAGCGCTTTCACTGCAAGCTGCAGATTCCCTCCTAACAGCAAGCTTTAGGATAGGGTACTGAATTGTAACTTCACTGCGGCTAATAAGCCGATTTTGGCAAAGAGACTATCTCCCGCAGGGAAGCTGCTACCATCAAATGTTTGCCCTCATTAGACTCCACTCTGGAAGCGCTTTCACTGCAAGCTGCAGATTCCTTCCTAACAGCAAGCTTTAGGATAGGGTACTTAATTGTAACTTACTTTCGCCTAATAATGCGATTTTGGCAAAGAGAGTATCTCCCGCAGGGAAGCTGCTACCATCAAATATTTGCCCTTGTTAGACTCCCCTCTGGAAGCGCTTTCACTGCAAGCTGCAGATTCCCTCTTAACAGCAAGCTTTAGGATAGGGTACTGAATTGTAACTTACTTTCGCCTAATAATGAGATTATAGCAAAGAGAGTATCTCCCGCAGGGAAGCTGCTACCATCAAATGTTTGCCCTCATTAGACTCCCCTCTGGAAGCGCTTTCACTGCAAGCTGCAGATTCCCTCCTAACAGCAAGCTTTAGGATAGGGTACTGAATTGTAACATAACTGCGGCTAATAAGGCGATATTGGAAAAGAGACTATCTCCCGCAGGGAAGCTGCTACCATCAAATGTTTGCCCTCATTAGACTCCCCTCTGGAAGCGCTTTCACTGCAAGCTGCAGATTCCCTCCTAACAGCAAGCTTTAGGATAGTGTACTGAATTGTATCTTTCTGTCGCCTAATAATGCGATTTTTGCAAAGAGACTGTCTCCCGCAGGGAAGCTGTTACCATCAAACGTTTGCCCTCATTAGACTCCCCTCTGGAAGCGTTTTCACTGCAAGCTGCAGATTCCCTCCTAACAGCAAGCTTTAGGATAGGGTACTGAATTGTAACTTAACTGCAGCTCATAAGGCGATTTTGGCAAAGAGAGTATATCCCGCAGGGAAGCTGCTACCATCAAATGTTTGCCCTCATTAGACTCCCCTCTGGAAGCGCTTTCACTGCAAGCTGCAGATTCCTTCCTAACAGCAAGCTTTCGGATAGGGTACTGAATTGTAACTTACTTTCGCCTAATAATGCGATTTTGGAAAAGAGACTATAACTCGCAGGGAAGCTGCTGCCACCAAATGTTTGCCCTCATTAGACTCCCCTCTGGAAGCGCTTTCACTGCAAGCTGCAGATTCCCTCCTAACAGCAAGCTTTAGGATAGGGTACTGAATTGTAACTTACTTTCGCCTAATAATGCGATTATAGCAAAGAGAGTATCTCCCGCAGGGAAGCTGCTACCATCAAATGTTTGCCCTCATTAGACTCCCCTCTGGAAGCGTTTTCACTGCAAGCTGCAGATTCCCTCCTAACAGCAAGCTTTAGGATAGGGTAGTGAATTGTAACTTAACTGCGGCTCATAAGGCGATTTTGGCAAAGAGAGTATCTCCCGCAGGGAAGCTGCTACCATCAAATGTTTGCCCTCGTTAGACTCCCCTCTGGAAGCGCTTTCACTGCAAGCTGCAGATTCCTTCCTAACAGCAAGCTTTAGTATAGGGTACTGAATTGTAACTTACTTTCGCCTAATAATGCGATTTTGGCAAAGAGACTATAACTCGCAGGGAAGCTGCTGCCACCAAATGTTTGCCCTCGTTAGACTCCCCTCTGGAAGCGCTTTCACTGCAAGCTGCAGATTCCTTCCTAACAGCAAGCTTTAGGATAGGGTACTGAATTGTAACTTACTTTCGCCTAATAATGCGATTTTGGCAAAGAGAGTATCTCCCGCAGGGAAGCTGCTACCATCAAATGTTTGCCCTCATTAGACTCCCCTCTGGAAGCGCTTTCACTGCAAGCTGCAGATTCCCTCCTAACAGCAAGCTTTAGGTTAGGGTACTGAATTGTAACTTACTTTCGCCTAATAATGCGATTTTGGCAAAGAGAGTATCTCCCGCAGGGAAGCTGCTACCATCAAATGTTTGCCCTCATTAGACTCCCCTCTGGAAGCGCTTTCACTGCAAGCTGCAGATTCCCTCCTAACAGCAAGCTTTAGGATAGGGTCCTGAATTGTAACTTACTTTCTCCTAATAATGCGATTTTGGCAAAGAGAGTATCTCACGCAGGGAAGCTGTTACCATCAAACGTTTGCCCTCATTAGACTCCCTTCTGGAAGCGCTTTCACTGCAAGCTGCAGATTCCCTCCTAACAGCAAGCTTTAGGATAGGGTACTGAATTGTAACTTAACAGCGGCTAATAATGCGATTTTGGCAAAGAGAGTATCTCCCGCAGGGAAGCTGCTACCATCAAATGTTTGCCCTCATTAGACTCCCCTCTGGAAGCGCTTTCACTGCAAGCTGCAGATTCCCTCCTAACAGCAAGCTTTAGGATAGGGTACTGAATTGTAACTTACTTTCGCCTAATAATGCGATTTTGGCA